>NW_004797759.1:604213-607185 GCF_000002075.1 Aplysia californica | reverse complement strand
TTAAACTTACTTTAAAAAATAAATGTGCCTTTGATTGAGCATGATGGTAAGCGTTCATATCTTTAGGTATGTTTGTTTAACGAAGTTTGCAAAATGAGGGGAGGGGAGGGGAATGTATTTGTGTGTGTGTGTGTGTGTGTGTTTGTCTGTGTGTGTTTGTGTACGTGTGTGTAGGTGTGTATGTGTGTGTGTGTGTGTGCATGTGTGTGTACATGTGTGTGTGTGTGTGTGCATGTGTGTGTGTGTGCATGTGTATGTGTGGGTGTGTGCGTGCATGTGTGTGTGTGTGTGTGTGTGTGTGTATGTGTGTGTGCGCTTGTGTGTCTGATCATCAGATGGTTTTTCTTCTTTCTTTTTCCCCACACCTCAGATATCAGACTCACCCAGGTAGTCATCAAATTGTTTCCTTTGGGTCATCTCAATGGACGAGAGATCTACATGTGGAGCGAAGCGCGTATACACGGGCATGATTGGTTTGTCGCTGAATGGATCCACCTTCATCTCAGTCGGGCTGAAAAAAAAGACGAACTCAAATAGAATAACATTTTTGCTGCTCTATTTTTGGAAAGAGCTTTATGGCGCTCCTAACTGCTTAATAAGGTCATCAAGCCCACGGGACACATTTTTTTTTTTTTAAGTTTGGTAGGAATTGATTTTGAATTTATCCCGGGTGGCGGCCGAAGCCTGCTCAGTTCGATTTTCGGACTACTAAGGGATCTTTAGCGGGCGCAACTTGTACACTGATTCTTACGTCCTAATGCGAGAAGGCTGAGTGTTAAATCTTACCTACCCTAAGATCGGGGGTATGGCTGAAAGACAGCAGTACCATAAAAATGGCTCCTTGGACAGTATGCTTCCCAGAAAATTGAGATTGTTTCAGAAAGCTATCAGGTCTGCTGTGGTTAATATAATATAGATTGTAACGCACATAGAGCTTGCTGGTGAGTGGGAATATGTGCTATGCAAATGATATTTATTTATTGTATTTTCAAATTATGTGAAAAAATAATCTGGCATTGTTTGAATTTTTCTTGACCTAACATTTTTTGTTGTTGCTTTTTGTAAGTGTTTTACGGCGCTCGCAACTGCATAAGGTCATATCAGCGCGCGGTACACAATAAACATTTTCAGTTGGTAGGAAAATATAAATTTTGCCCTAGTGACAGCCGAAGCCTAATCTTATCGATTTTAGACCACCAAGGGATCTTTAACGTGCACAACTTGCACACTAGACCTCCAAGATTGTTTGCCCTTGTCCGAGAAGGCTATGTGTAGATTTTTCCTACCAGAAGATCAGGGGTGTGGCTGAAATACAGCAGTAAGAAGGAGCCAAGAAATAGCAGTAGAAAGACTGCAGAAAGAGTCCGGAACACCAAGGAGGGGGGCAAAGGGGGTGAGGGGGTGGGAGCAGAAAGCGGAGACGAAAGCAGACGACAGAACCTTGCAAGAGAGCAGGAAAGGAGGTGAAAGGAGACAATTTCAGAGAATAATTTTTTCCCCTCCCTACCCAGATTTAAACCCGGGACCTTTGAATGAGAGGCAAACACCTTAACCTCTTAGCCGCGAATCAAACGTAGACGGAAACGCCTGAGCAATGAAGGGAAGAGATTTTGATAACAAAAACAATCATCCTGATTTATGAATTGTCGCTATACAATCATTTTGATCATTTTTGTTGTCATCGCAATCCTCATCCTCCTCCTCTTGCTCCTCCACCTTCTCTTACAACAACAATAACAACAACAACAACAACAACGACAACACTACTACTACTACTACTACTACTACTACTACTACTACTACTACTACTACTACTAATACTACTACACTGTTATCGTGTTGTCAAAATAAGATTTTCAACGTTTCTTCCTATTTGAGCTCCATCAAGAACATCAAGAAAAAAAGAAGGAAAAAAATAATAATAATCCCCACAAAAAGAACTCCACTATCATAATAACCAACAAACCAACAAACCAACCAACCAACCAACAAACCAACAAACCAACAAACCAACAAACAAACAAACCAACAAACAAACAAACCAACAAACAAACAAACCAACAAACCAACAAACCAACAAAACAAAACAAAACGAAGAATCCAAAGACACGTACGGGTACATGTGATGTTTACAGCAGGAATCGAAATGCGCCTCTGGGCTGACGAAGTTCATCTGGACGTCCACTTCCATTTCCGTCAGGAATGTGCCCCTGTAGTCTGAGTAGCTGTTCTCGTCCGTCAGACCATAGCCCATGACCTGCAGGGCCATTATAAGATCTGCCACCATGTACGAGAGAAGATGGCATGGATGTTATTATTTCTACTATTGCTTTGCTTTGCTTTGCTTTGCTTTACTTTGCCTTGCTTCGCTTTTTTTTTGGCTTTGCTTTTCTTTACTTTGCTTTGCTTTTTTTTTTTTGCTTCACTTTTTTGGCCTTGCTTTTGCTTTGCTGTAATTTACTTCACTTTGCTTCGCTTTTTTTGCCCTACTTTTGCTTTGCTTTACGTTACTTCACTCCACTTTGCTTTGCGTTGCTTTGCCTTGCTGTGCCTTGCTGTGCCTTGCTGTGCCTTGCTTTGACTTGCTTTGCTTAATTTAACTTTGCTTTGCTAAGAATTGCTTTGAATTGATCTGCCTTTTCCGGACTCTGTTACCTTACTATACGAGGACAGAATCAAAAGTCTTTTTCTTGTTTGTTGTGTACCCCATTGCATTATTAGTAATGTTAGACCTACATCGATTTTGTCTTATGTTTCTCTGGCACCCCTCTATCCATTATATTCCTTTTTTTTAAAATATAGTAGAGGGTTTTACGGCGCTCGCAACTGCATAAGGTCATATGAGCGCCACATTATATTCCTGTCATGCCTCTTCCTTAATATCAATCTAATCTCTGGATATATTACGTCTTTGCTCCTATAGCCTACTGTCTGCATTTTGTTACTGAAATTATTATTATTATTATTATTAT
>NW_004797759.1:595740-604113 GCF_000002075.1 Aplysia californica | reverse complement strand
TTATTATTATTATCATCTCCATGATTACTGATAAAGAGGAAAGAGAAGGAAAGGAAGGCCAAAAAATATTTGGAGGAGCTTAAGCTTTGGGTTTCGGCTAACCAGACAATATTATGTGCTTGCAAGGTTTTCAAATTGTTAAATAGAAAAAAACAACAACTGAAATTTATAATAAAATTACAAAGCTGTTGTCAGTAGCCTTATCGTTTGCCTTCTGCTGATAGGACAAAAGGTAATTGGAAATAATAATATTATAATTAGCCATTTTACTTATTATTTAACCCTTCCAGCCTCAGCCATTTGTGTGCACTCTCTAAAACTAGTCCCAGTCAATACAGCATTATTTCAGAAAAAGAGGCATGCATTCTAAAAAGTGATGTAGTATCTTTGTAATGAGTTTAAATAATAACATGTAACAATGTTTAAAGGTAAATGAACAAGCATTATGAAAATTAAAGTTTAATTAGGTTCGCTAATTTTAAAGAAACGCAAATTCGGTTCCCCTCAAAACTGAGAATAAACGCTCTTGGGACGGAGGGAGGTAAAAGCGCTGAATGCTGAAAATATTCGCGCATGGGGCTGGAAGAGTTGATTTCACCTTGGTTCTTGGAGGCCAGGTAAGGACAGTTGTTGAAGACATTCTTGTCCACAAAGTGCTGAATGCTATAAGCGTCGGTCTTCACCACAACGAGACCTATTCCCACAGGACCTGGAATAAATATATTGTGAGGCATCGTGGTGAAATCAGGCACTCGTTAAAATAATGAAATCAAAGAAAACTGCATTTTTCTGGCCGCTTGACAATTTTCTTCGAATTTTCTCTTTTTTTTTGGGGGGGGGGGGTCAACAACTTACATGTCCTTTTAGAAACATATCTCAGGGTTGATTATTCTGAAAACTGTTGGAGGCACACACAAAAATGTAAAAATTCAGTTTCCTAGGTCTTTCAAGCTACGGGAATCACCAATCTTTGGCATCAATTTTTTCATTAATTTTACCTCTGAAACAAGGTGACCCCCACCTCCTTCAAGCATAAATATCTCGGCTTTTATTCCAGATAGATGGGTACATTTTTTTTATCAGAAAGTATCCAAATGAACAAGCTTTAAGATGATACCAATAACTCCACATACCCAAAAATTGACGAGCGTCTGATTCCACCGTGTTGAGTCACAATTGTAATTTGTAACTGTAAATGTGTTACGCTCCTATTAAGACATTTTCGATTATTTAGTAGCCTAGCTGCTTTGATTGGACTTTGCTGATTAGAAGCAATCCGGGCAGGTAGAGATATTATAACTTCCTACAATACAAATAGATAAAGGTTAATCTGTTTATAAAAAATTACATTAATGTAAATAAAAATTTTAAAACTCTCAAATTTAAAAAAAAGATAATGATAATAAGAATTATTATTATCATCATAATAATCGTTATTATTACTATTAAAATTTGATAATAATAATAATAATAATATAATAATAATAATAATAAAGATAATAATAATAATAATAATAATAATAATGACAATAATAACAACACAACAACAACAATAATAATAATAATAATGATGATAATAATGGTAGTAGTAGTAGTAGTAGTAGTAGTAGTAGTAGTAGTAGTAGTAGTAGTAGTAGTAGTAGTAGTAGTAGTAGTAGTAGTAGTAGTAGTAGTAGTAGTAGTAGTAGTAGTAGTAGTAGTAGTAGTAGTAGTAGTAAGATGATGATGATGAAAACCAATACATAAAAGGAAACCTATTTTGTCCGAGGACAGAAACCACAAATTCCTACCCTCTAATTCTTTTTCTCGAATCAAGTTGTCCAGGAGAAAGTGCCCGTCATTTTGTTTTATTTGCTGTAGGATTTGCTTCCGGAGGTCAGTGAGACCGATGATATCACTTCCGGTCCGTTGCCGGAAGAGGGCGTACACAAAGGGATTTCTCATGGTCCAGGCTGGATTGACGGGGCCCGAATGAGCGATCACTTCCTGTAAGGTTCCCAGAAGTGGTTGGGGTGTAAGGAGGGGGGGGGTTGTTGTTGCTTCTTTTTTTTCTCCAGTATTATACGGTGATAAATAATATCACTGACGGAATATATTATGCGGATGCGATGAAATTGAAATATTCAGCAGTTCTTAATGTCTCTGATTTGTCTGTTTTACGCCGTCATTATGAACATGAAGTCCACAAGACACGCAATGCGCCCGTGGATAACGTAATTTGATACCTGACACTGTTTTTGCAATAATATTAGTCTACCAAGACATCTTCCATTTGTGAGGCGTGCTGACAAAATGAGTTACTTCTCGCGATTCAAGAATGGAAATATCGTCTGAAAATCAACACTGGGGTCAGATTTATAGATATTCAGCTAATGCCATTTTGCTCAAGTCTACCGTGTCTTTTATTATTCCATACTAACAAATTGTACAAACCCCACCTATAAAGTTTATGTATCCATTTCCATACGGCTGAAATCCGAAAGAGGTACCTTATTTTGTCAGCACACCTCACATTTGTACATTGATTTCAAAAAGGCCTTTGAATGCATTTGGCACGATGCATTAAGGGGAAACAATGAAGAACTACAACATGGGCCAAAAGCTGGTAGAGTCGATCCAAAAGCTATATTTCAAAAAGTTACCAGTGCAGGCCTCACCGAAGGGAAAAACGAAAGAATGATTCCACACTACCGTCGATGTACACCAAGGTTGCCTGCTATCACCTACCCTGTTCAACATCTTCCTTGAACAATTTAATCATGACTGATGTTCTTGAAAATCAGCATACGAACACAGTCATCATCGGTGGACAAAGAGTTATGCATATAGCATATAATGTGTAAGTGTGGTGTGTCTTTTCCACTCTCTCTCTCTCTCTCTCTCTCTCTCTCTCTCTCTCTCTCTCTCTCTCTCTCTCTCTCTCTCTCTCTCTCTCTCTCTCTCGTGTGTGTGTGTGTGTGAGTGTGTGTGTGTGTGTGTGTGTGTGTGTAGGTGTTTATAGATGTGTGTTTGTGTGTGTGTGTGTGTGTGTGTAGACTGTATAGGTATGTGTGTGTGTGTGTGTGTGTGTGTGTGTGTGTGTGTGTGTGTGTGTGTGTGTGTGTGTGTGTGTGTGTGTGTGTGTATGTGTGTGTGTCTGTGTGTGCGTTTTCTTTAAAAAGAAGGACTAACATTTCTTCCACTATACCTGTCCTGTAGAAGCATCTCCCGACTTGATGTTGACCCAGAGCCCACCAAGACGCATGTGACCCGCGTCGTAAGCGACCAGTGTGTACGTCTGAAAATGGTGAAATGGCATAGGTTTTAACGCCGCTATTAACACTATTAAGTTATTTCAGAGACTTTAGCGTCCATCTCCGAAAGGACCGAGTCAAATGGGAAATTCGTGGATAGTGTTCTCAAGATCGGACCGAGCAAAGCAATTAATGGTTTACCTCGCCAGCAGTATAGCTGAACGTCACGGAAGGTTTGTGGTTCAAGATCCTCATGTCTTTTAACATACAGCAAACCAATTAATGGTTTGCCTCGCCAACTGTAGAGCTGAACGTGATGGAATGTTAGTGGTTCAAGACCCACGTGTCTTTTAAGATACAGCCAAGCAATTATTAATGACATACTTCTCCAGTGGGTATAGCTGAACGTGATGGAAGGTTAGTGGTTCAAAACCCACATGTCTTTTAACATACAGTAAAGCAATTAATTGTTTACCTCGCCAACATTATAGCTTACCGACATATCTATTAACGTACAGCAAAGCAATTAACGGTTTACCTCGCCAGCAGTATAGCTGAAGGTGATGGAAGGTTTGTGGTTCAAGACCCACATGTCTTTTAATATACAGCAAAGCAATTAATGGTTTACCTCGCCAGCAGTATAGCTGAGCCTTGATTGAATGTTTGTGGTTCAAGATCCACGACATATCTATTAATCTAGAGCAAAGCAATAAAGTTATGGTTTACCTCGCCAGCGGTATAGTTGACCGACATATTGACCTACAGCAAAGCAATTAATGGTTTACCTCGCCAACAGTATAGCTGAACGTGATGGAAGGTTTGTGGTTCAAGACCCACATGTCTGTGTAGATCGTGTGCGTGTTGTCCAAGTCCTTAGTGGAAACGTACTCCTCCACGTCATAGCGATGTCCGCAGGCCATGTACATTCCTGGATGTGTAATGGGTTAAAAAGTGTCACTCTGTGTGTACTATGCGCATTTACGTCTAAGCCACCTATATACAGTGCCAAAATCTAGAGCTTGGTCCTGGTAAACATTTTGAAGTCTCTTTTAGATGTTAACGGTGGATTCTCCTTCTAAAACAAGCAATTCAATCTCTGCTCTTTACCTCTAACAGACCTCCAAAAGAGTAGCCATTTTGATGTGACGTCATTCGGGTCAAAATTAAAGAAACATTAATTTTAACAATTTGGTTTCAAAAGTACGTGAGCAAGTACTTTTGAGCTGAATTTAATTAAATTTAATGCCAAAATGTGCAAAGTAGTGAACAACTTGCATTACATTTTTACTCCCCCTCGTATATGTGTTGGTGACACGGGGATCAGATGGGTGGTCACTGGGGTGTGTCCTTGAGCAAGACACGACAACCCTAGCTCAAAATACAGGGCGCTGCATGCACAGTGGCGACCGACAGCGGCTTTCCGGTAAACTATTCTGCATTTGTGTAATATTGTGTATTTATGTATGTATTTATGCATGTATTGATGTATGTACGTATTTATAATAATACGTATTTATGTATGTAAATGTATGTTTGTCATTGTAAACCAAAGTGCCCTTCCGGGACAAACAAAAGTGTACTTTATTTTATTTATTTTATGTTTTGTACTTCAGAGAGTAGCATATCTTTTGGTACTTTAGATAGTAGCATCTTTTTGTACTTCAGAGAGTAGCATCTTTTTGTACTTTAGATAGTAGCATCTTTTTGTACTTCAGAGAGTAGCATATCTTTTTGTACTTTAGATAGTAGCATCTTTTTGTACTTCAGAGAGTAGCATCTTTTTGTACTTTAGATAGTAGCATCTTTTTGTACTTCAGAGAGTAGCATCTTTTTGTACTTTAGATAGTAGCATCTTTTTGTACTTCAGATAGTAGCATCTTTTTGTACTTCAGAGAGTAGCATATCTTTTTGTACTTCAGAGAGTAGCATATCTTTTTGTACTTCAGAGAGTAGCATATCTTTTTGTACTTCAGAGAGTAGCATATCTTTTTGTACTTCAGAGAGTAGCATATCTTTTTGTACTTCAGAGAGTAGCATATCTTTTTGTACTTCAGGGAGTAGCATATCTTTTTGTACTTCAGAGAGTAGCATATCTTTTTGTACTTCAGAGAGTAGCATATCTTTATGTACTTCAGAGAGTAGCATATCTTTTTGTACTTTAGATAGTAGCATCTTTTTGTACTTCAGATAGTAGCATCCTTTTGTACTTCAGAGAGTAGCATCTTTTTGTACTTTAGATAGTAGCATCTTGTTGTACTTCAGAGACGAGCATCTTTTTGTACTTCAGATAGTAGCATATCTTTTTGTACTTCAGAGAGTAGCATATCCTTTTGTACTTCAGAGAGTAGCATATCTTTTTGTACTTCAGAGAGTAGCATCTTTTTGTACTTCAGATAGTAGCATATCTTTTTGTACTTCAGATAGTAGCATATCTTTTTGTACTTCAGAGAGTAGCATATCTTTTTGTACTTCAGAGAGTAGCATATCTTTTTGTACTTCAGATAGTAGCATATCTTTTTGTACTTCAGAGAGTAGCATATCTTTTTGTACTTCAGAGAGTAGCATATCTTTTTGTACTTTAGAGAGTAGCATATCTTTTTGTACTTCAGAGAGTAGCATATCTTTTTGTACTTTAGAGAGTAGCATATCTTTTTGTACTTCAGAGAGTAGCATATCTTTTTGTACTTCAGAGAGTAGCATAATATCTTTTTGTACTTCAGAGAGTAGCATATCTTTTTGTACTTCAGAGAGTAGCATATCTTTTTGTACTTCAGAGAGTAGCATATCTTTTTGTACTTCAGATAGTAGCATATCATTTTGTACTTCAGAGAGTAGCATATCTTTTTGTACTTCAGAGAGTAGCATAATATCTTTTTGTACTTCAGAGAGTAGCATAATATCTTTTTGTACTTCAGAGAGTAGCATAATAAAAATTATCTTTTTGTACTTCAGAGAGTAGCATTAAAAAAATTATCTTTTTGTACTTCAGAGGGTAGCATATCCTTTTGTACTTCAGAGAGTAGCATCTTTTTGTACTTCAGAGAGTAGCATCTTTTTGTACTTCAGAGAGTAGCATCTTTTTGTACTTCAGAGAGTAGCATCTTTTTGTACTTCAGAGGGTAGCATATATTTTTGTACTTTAGATAGTAGCATATCTTTTTGTACTTCAGAGGGTAGCATATCTTTTTGTACTTCAGAGAGTAGCATCTTTTTGTACTTCAGATAGTAGCATATCTTTTTGTACTTCAGTGGGAAGCCTATTTCTACACACACACATACACACACACACACACACACACACACACACACACACACACACACACACACACACACACGCACACTGTTGTAATCATATCTTGTTTCTGTTTTCATTGATACAATTGGTTTTGCTGCTGTTGCTGCTGCTGCTGCTGCTGCTGCTGCTGCTGCTGCTGTTGCTGCTGCTGCTGCTGCTGCTGTCGTTTTCGTTGAAACAACAGTGAGAAAATATTGGACTATACGTTTTTATTGGGTTGTTGCCCCTAAGTGAACCTGGAACTGAACATAATATGACGTTAGCCCGATGTTAAAGTTAAAGATTTATTTAAGTCCAAAAATTTTATTTAAAAGAAAATTAAGTATGTCTTTTTTTTTGTTTTATCGGTTGCATCTACTCAAAAAACATTTTGTCAAAATTCAAATTCATTATCTTGAAGAAAAATCTTTTACAAATTATAACATTATTATTATTTGTAAAAACTTATTATCTAAATTCACCATTCCCCCAGCCCCCCCACCCCCCACACACACACACATACACACACATTGTGAAAGGATTATGAAACGTTTTTTTCCCGATCTCCCACCCCCCCCCCCCCCCCCCCAATAGTTTGGAGGCTCAGTACATTTTAGCAATTCTTTTTATTGCCGACCATGAGACCAAACGGCTGCCATAGTAGCACACATTAACCTTATCCATACGTTGTGTTTTACTATCGTATACATACGACGTGGGGAACTCTGTACTACCACTTTTCAAAGAGGAAATTTATTCGTTAATCTGATCCGTACGCTTTGCATAACAGTCTGTCAAAATGATTTTCTGAGAAATACAGAAAGTTTCAAAGAGATCTTCGCTCTAGAAGTATTCTAAAATGTGAAGAATACAACCCCGGAGGTACAAAATGACCCCAGGCGTACGGATAGGGTTCAAAGGTTCACCTTTAGGCGTATTGTATCGAATGTGTAAGAACTGCTCCACTGTCTCAGCGGAGAAGTTGCCATCCTTTATGTTGAGGAGCCGGGAAGCAATCGTCTGCCTGTCTGGGGCCATGTTCATGCACAGAAAACTGCCATCTGGAAGAGAAAATGGTGAAATGGTATAGGTTTAACGCCCCTATATACACAATTAGGTTATTTAAGAGACGGAGCCTCCGAGTTTAACGTCCGTCTCCGAAAGGACCGAGCCAAGTGGGAAATTCGTGCAAAGTGCCTTTCCCAAGGACACAACGTCGGGTCGAACTGACGTTCGAACCCCCGGCCCGCAATCTCACAATTACGAGTCCGCCTGCCTAACCACTAGGCCACCGACGCCACTCATCTGGAGGGGGAAATAATAAAGTAAAAAAAAAAAAATAGTATAGGGTCTTAAGGCGCTCGCAACTGCATAAGGTCATATGGGCGCCAAAAATAATAAAGGAAGCAGATTTATTTAATAAGCGGTGTAGAGAAGAGGACAGTATGCATCATGATATGCAGTACGTCAGAACTATGTGAGTGGGGAAAAAGCAAGTAGAGTGGAGTCCGCCGAAATCGAACAATGTTAATCCGAACAAAGCGGTAAACCGAAAGAGAATGAAATCCCCGATTTTTTTTTTCTTGTTTATATGAGCAGTCTTTCATTCTAAAGCGAGAACCCGGCTGATCCGGAAAAAAATATCATCCCATCTCATCTCATCTCATCTAATCTCATCTCATACCATCTCATCTCATCCCATCTCATCTCATCTCATCCCATCTCATCTCATCTCATCCCATCTCATCTCATCTCATACCATCTCATCTCATCTCATCTCATCTCATCTCATCCCATCCCATCTCATCTCATCTCATCTCATCTCATCTCATCCCATCTCATCTCATCTCATCCCATCTCATCTCA
>NW_004797759.1:593318-594948 GCF_000002075.1 Aplysia californica | reverse complement strand
AAAAATTAATAAAATAATAATAAATAGCATTTGTATAGCGGATAACCGCGCTGTACAGCAAGCTCTAGGCGCTTTACACTATTTTATTATAATTTTTATTACCAAAGCAGACCATAGAACACCCAGGAATATTCTCAGCTTCCCGGGAAGAATATAGTGCAAGCAGCTGATTAAGCGCTCAGACATGAACAAACTGACAAGATCTTCCACTGTCTATTGTTGGGTACCCATTCCCGTTACCCTCCCGGATTTTCCTCACTTCACAAAGGTTAAAATGGGTACCCGTCTATAGACAGTGAAAAATCTCATCAGTTTGTTAGTGTTTGAGCACTTAATCAGCTGCTTCCACTGTATAGTACTTCCCGGGAAGCAATACAAATGCTATTTATTGGTATTATTATTATTAATAATAATAATAATAATAATAATAATAATAATACCCAATTACACTGCCAATTAGATTTCTTTGGTTCCACCAAGTCCATCCAGATTGGGTAAAAGGTACCATTTTGGCACAATACGACCGATTCGACTCACAACTTTGAAAAAACAAAAAATATGTTTTATTTGTTAAGGTCATGGTTAAATTTTGTTGAGTTTCATCATGGCTCTTGCCCTGCAATAAAGGGGAAAAAAACAAACAACCCTGCCTGGCCCCGACTAAATTAAATGCATTAAATTCAAATTGGCATGCAATGAGCACCAGATAAGTGATCTGAATGGTGTCGATTGGGGACTTTAAACATTTACTGCCGATCAGGGGGTTGTTGGCGGGTGCTCTGGTGTGGTTTGCTCCTTCTTTCTCATCAAAAATCTATCGTCCTTATCCGTCCTCCGTCTTTTTTGTCTGTTACTCTCTTGCCCCCCCCCCCCCCACCACCACAATATGCCGAAGGCCTAGGAAGTTGTCTCACCAACAAGGCAATCCGCACTGTCCGGATCGGATGAGGGAACAACTTTACTTTACTTTTACTCTCTTGTGACCGAAAAAGACCTTAACAGATGGAGTCAGGGAAACATTAACAACTCATGGCATCCCCTGACCCAAGCTCTCCGGCTGGTGGCAGAGAGGCGCCTCTTTCTTCCAGCGACAACCAAAGGGTATAGATCTAAGCGGCGGATAAAAGTAAAGTACTCTTTCGTAACACCTCTTTTTAGTTTAGTTTTAGTAAGTGTTTTACGGCACTTGCAACACAATAAGGTCATATAGGTGCCGAAGATTAGAGGTGTTACAAGAGAGTAACAAACATAAAAAAGTAGGAGGAGAGATAAGGACTATAGATGTTTGATAGGAAAGAAGAAGCAAACCACACCAGAGCACCCGTCAACCACCCCACGTAACACCTCTAATCTTTGTCATTTATAAGACCGTATTGTGTTGTAAGTGACGTAAAACTCTTACTAAAACTCTTTTAAAAAACATTCTAAAAGAGTAGATCAACCATCATTAGACCTATCGTCTTCTTACCTCGACAGAAAATCGTTGCGACGACGCTCAGAAACACCAGTGCCCACATCGTGATGTTGTCGTTCTCGCTCCGCTCTGCACTATACGGTAGCAAGATCAGCATTCGGTGGGTCCTGACTGTTCAACGAACTCAGCGGAATAAACCAAATCCCCCCCCCCCCC
>NW_004797759.1:590812-591958 GCF_000002075.1 Aplysia californica | reverse complement strand
AGCAGCTTTGACTTAAAAGTGCACCCACCTGTGACAAACTGCATCAAAACGTTTTGGTCCCCCCCTCTGCATTCCTGAAGTTACACAATTTGCATGCCGCTGTCAGTGAGGCTTTTGTTTAGCTCGATGCCCTTTCTGAAAAGAACGAGAATTAAAACAAAATACACCCCTGTGGAAAACAAAACAAACCAAAACAGTGGGTGTGTTGTGAAGTGTTAAGGCAAGATAGATATCAAATAACAAGTGTAACATAAAATCTCTTTTGATAATTTTGCAAGGAATGGCCTCCAAAGTTAGGTGACTCCCAAAGCTTGAGTGTTCTTGGAAATTTCAAATTTACATAACATTTATGTAATATGTGTGCCTTTGATGAACGGTTTTAGGTAACGTCCACATAGAAAAGGACTTCTAATGTGTTGAACCCAAATTTAAAAAAACACAAAACAATCGATAAAAATTCCCTAACGAACGGGCAAATAATGAGTGTGTGTGTTCCTTTTGGACCAGTTTTACGTAACACCCGATCTCATTTGAACCAACTGAACAAGTAATTTTATTTCGTCAGGTTGTAGTCGGGAGAAAGAGCGAGTGCAGTCTTTAGCACCATTAAATTCGCTGTCAAAAAATGTTAGAAAAACCCAATTCTTGTAAAGCATCGTGGTGAAATCAGGCGCTCATCAAAATAACGAAATCGAAGAAACTGGCATTTTTATGTCCATTTGGCAATTCAGTTTCTAAGAACTCTCAACCTTTGGAAGTTGCCCAAATTTGGTGGCCTTTTTCTCGCTAATCTTACCCTGAAACCAGGCGACTTCTACCTCCTTCAGTAGCAAGTATTATTATTAACTCGACTTCTATTCATGACAGATGGGTATTTTTAAAAATTTTTCGGCGAAGGCAAGACAAACGAACAAGCTTTGAATAAATTATACCAATAACTCCACACGTCCAAAAATTGACCAGCGCCTGATTCCACGGTGTCGTCAAAGACAGTACATAACAAGATGGTCCACTCAGCCAAAAAAGTGTCCGCCGGAAGTCCGCTCTTTGCTTCAGATGACGCTGCAGTCTGTTTTGAAGCTCTCTTTCGTTTTTCCAGAAGAAGAATAGGAATAGCACCTCCTTGCGTGCGCAGATCGACTGCTG
>NW_004797759.1:587802-590339 GCF_000002075.1 Aplysia californica | reverse complement strand
ATTACCTGCCCCATTAACTTGCGTGTTTGTGTGTGCGGGTGCAATGTGTGGGGGGGGGGGGGGGTTACACAATGTTTACGCTTACAATCGTGCTTCAAAGAGGTACGTTAAAGAAGTGGGCTAACAAAATACATTTTAAGACAGCTGTAAAATGATAATATAAAACCAAAATATCTGTCCAGCTCGTCGAGGTCCTACTTCCACTTCCCCGTGGTGAGCAGGGGGCAACAAATACGCAGCAAATCTTCAGAATCGCAAAATTGTATCTATCTATTTCAAAAGACTGCACTTTTTGGGCGAATAGAAGCAACGCAAAAATCGATTCCACAGCTAAAGCAAAGATCGTAAATAACAAAATAGTTCACTCCACTCTTTGAGCAAATTAAAAAGTGTCCACAAAATTCGGTGGCGCCTTCTTCGAAAAAGCGCGGACTTTGTGATCAGAGTTACCCTACTTGTGTGAAAAACAATAAAAGTGAAACGAACAAATTGTGCTATTCCTATTCCTCTTCTGGAGAAACGAAAGAGGGCTTCAAAACAAAGACTGCAGGGTCATCTGAACCAATGCGCAGACTTCCACGGACATTTTTTTGATTGAGTAAACTATCTTGTTGTGTGCGATCTTGGATTAAAGCAAGAAATTGGGGAACACATCTGGTCCAAAAGAGACCCCATCAGCTTTTACAAGTACTGGTCCAAAAGGGACTCTCCTCAATTGTTAGTGTTGCTTTCTTTGATTTCATAAGCGGATACATTTATTTGTTTGGATGCATATTTAAAAAAATAGAACTAACAAAAAAACAAAACAACAACAACAAAAGACAACTACGCAATCGTTTTCTTGGTATTCGCCGTCGTCCATCTGTTCAGGCTTGTCAAGAAAGTTGCTCCACCCAAGCCTCGAAAGCCTCCAGTTGTTGTTTTTTTTACCAGTGAGAGCTAGATCCAGATCAGATGTTCTTTACTTTACCTTTACTTTCATCCTCCGCTTATACCCTTTTGGGTGTCGTTGGAAGAAAGAGACGTCTCTCTGTCGCCAGCCGGAGAGTTTGGGTCAGGGGGATGCCGTGAGTTATGAATGTTTCCCCAACTCCATCTATCCAGGTCTTTCTCGGTCTTACGTTTCATTTCAGACGTTCAAAGTATTTATTATGTCGATTCGAGAGTCTCAGAAACTTCATTGATTAATTTGTCTCTTACTAATTATCTTTATCCATAAGGGGTCCATGTGGGTTTCCTAAGTTACTGTCTTATTAATTGGTTTCTTTTCCTTCCTTGAAATTCTGAACAGTGTCTTGAGAAACCACATTATATTTTCTCTTTCTTCTATTTTAGGTCGAGCTACCCTAACCTATTTTGAAAGCCTGTACACATTCTGTTGAAAATAACATACCGTCAGTATGCAAAGCAGCCTGCTGAAACCGTTCTTCTAGTACACAATGGATTGTCATTTTTAAAACAATTATTTAAAAGGAAAGCCACCTGTCTATAGATGAACATGAAACGTGAGATTTAAAAATAGTTATTTGGGCCATCCCATGAAAAACAATTAAAGTGCAAAGACACACGCGATGCGGGGGGGCTACGACCTGCAGGGAACATTCTAAACGGTGATAATTCCGGGTTTTTGTTTTGTTTTGTTATATTTTGTTTTGTGGTTTATTTGATGGGAGTTTTTTGTTTGTTTGTTTGTTTGTTTGCTTGTTTGTGATTTTGTTAAAGGAATGTCACCTGTAACAACAACAAAAAGAATGGTTCTAAATCACTGCTAGAGTCTAATTTTTTTTTTCATCAAGGCATCTTCTCCGAGTCACGCATATCACAGCAGTTTCATTTTTTCATGGAATGGTCTGTTTAGGTGTGTGATGTGTAAATGCTACCTCAGAATTCAAAGTTCTATCTGACATAGTTTGCGTTTTCAGTTACTATATATAAGACGATGATATCAGAAATCAAATGTCCTATCTGCTCTATCAAAATCGTAAGCTTATTATGAGTTGTTGTCATGAAATTCAAAGAATTGCATTACAAAAACTTGACATCTTGTGAAACTCAAAATTTTTTTACGTCAGATTTCTTGAAATCAAGTACTGAGCAAATAGAACTTTGTAATATTCTATGAACGCGTAATAATATAAGAACATTGAACTGACTGAACGCAAGGTCTGAAAGCTTTCGGCGAGAATCGAACAGAGACAGAATGTGGATCAAGACTGTCAAAGATCTTGTCAGTTTGTTCAAATGTTAGTGTTTGAGCGCTCAACCAGCTGCTTGCACTGTATGCTTCCAGGGAAGCTGAGAATGTTTCTGAGTGTTCTATGGTCTGCTAGGGTCATAATTAAAGGAGTTCACTTTCTGTCTCACCAGCAGTAGACCAGAGGCAAATGTTGCGGCACCTTTCGACCCATCATACACAAATTTTAAAAAAATGTGCACATTATTTCTTCACAGAATATATCGTACTGTTTGCTTTTTAAAGTTTCACATAAGCGACTGTTCACAAAGGACGTCAGCTAATATTCGGGGGGAAAAATGCC
>NW_004797759.1:586551-587698 GCF_000002075.1 Aplysia californica | reverse complement strand
CCCCCCCCAACCTCTCTAGTTGACGTCAACCAAAATTTACATGTACGTTTAGATAGAACCGGTACCGGATGCCTTTAAGTTAATTTTAGTTTTTAGACCCCCAAAAATAATGTGGTCCAATTTAACAGTGTTAATTTTAGGCCAAGAAAATGTGGTCTATAATATTTTTTCTCCCTTTCTTTTCTTTCTTTTCCCAACAGATTAGAGCATCATGGTTGACGTCAACTTTGTAAGGAACCCTCCCCTCTTGTCGACTTTTGTCTGCTTTTCAACGCAACAGCATGACCTTTCCACTTGACGGTGTTACCTTTGTCTTCTTTGGGGGAAGGAGAAGAGGGCGTTTTCCATTGCATGGAGGACATTTTTTTTTCTGGATCAAAATAATAAATCGATGTCAAATCCATAGTCATCATGTTTTTTAAAGAAATTGGTGTCCTTGGGCTCAATTCGAAGGAGAGTTTTGCAGTACTCAACCCTGTGCTTCTTTTGCTCACTTATCAAAAGGCGGGGTACTCTCCTCGCAGACACCTTATTCATGTCGTTCAGATGGTCATGGAGAATCGTTTCAATTGACCCTACACTGATTGTCCTTTCATTTGAGAATTGTTTAACAGATATACGTCAGCCTTGTAGAACCCGTTTCTTCACTACGGATTTAGTGGCTTGTTACCACAGAGGATGGGCGCCCTTCACGATCTTCATGAATCCAGATTTGAATTTTCTTACCCTGTATGTCACAGTATTATAACGAGGACATTTGTCACCGTAAACTTGAATTATTTTCTGGAAAATGCCCAAAGGGGAATTTCCTTGCTAGGGTAAAAACTTGATAACTAAGCGATATTCAACAGGCTCCGTGGTACAGCTTCAGCAAAAAAAAGCAATTTTTTGTGCATGGTGTCATTGAACACGCTGACTAGCGTTTTTATTATTGTCGGATTTTCTCGAAAATTTGCATGGTGTGTTTCAAAGAAATTGTCTAAAGGCTGGCAAAATTTCATTTCTCTACCATGATTCCTTCATACCCAGACCAAAGACTTATTAAACCCCTCTTGTAGTAGTAGTAGTAGTAGTAGTAGTAGTAGTAGTAGTAGTAGTAGTAGTAGTAGTAGTAGTAGTAGTAGTAGTAGTAGTAGTAGTAGTAGTA
>NW_004797759.1:585154-586451 GCF_000002075.1 Aplysia californica | reverse complement strand
GAGAGAGAGAGAGAGAGAGAGAGAGAGAGAGAGATGAGAGTCTAACCATTATCCTCTGAGAAAGAAACAGTCTCTGCCCTTCAGAAAATCTTTTCCACGTTATGTCTACAGTTTTTTCTTTAACACTATCCGTACGTAGTGGGGTAATTTAATAACCCCGGGATCGTATTCTTCACATTTAAGAATACTTCTAGTACGAATATCTCTTTGAAACGTTCAGTATTTCTCAAAGAATCATTTTGACAGACTGCCATGCAAAGCGTACAGATCAGATTAACGAGTAAATTTCCTTTTTGGAAAGTGGTGGCACAGAGTTCCCCACGTCATATCGATACGATAGTAAAACACGACGTGCGGATAGGGTTAAACGAGAACTCATCTATGGCTCTTCATGTGTGTATATGTGCTTGTTGTAGAAATGTACCGTTTTTCGAAAAATTTTGATAATTGAAATGATTAGGGCATACTATGCTTGGAGCAAATTCAATGCTGAACACGCTGATTTTACATTTTCCCAATATATTGAGTAATTTTAAGATATGCCACGTTTTGTAATACACAGGGTGTAAAAACAAAAGTTGGAGAAAAATGGCTTTACTTTATCTTTAGTATTTTGACCCAATTTCTAGTAATCTGTTACCAAAATCATCAGTAAAAATCCATTCAATAAGTTATTAAGATTAATGTTGAACGTGCGTTTTGTTACGGAACACAATTTTTAATTAGGCACGACTTTCGTTTACCTTTTCACCCCCCTCCAGGCACACACACACACATTGCAAGGGGGCTCTCGTGGCCTAAAAGTTAGGGTATTTGTCTCTCCTTCAAAGGTCCTGGGTTCAAATCCGAAACATTTTCTTCACTAAAATTGTCTCCTTTCATCTCCTTTCCTGCTCTCGAGCAATGTTCTGTCGTCTGCTTTTGTCTCCACCTCCTGCCCCCCCCCCCTCACCTCCTTTGCCTCCTCCTCTGGGCCCATGAGTCTTTCTGCAGCCTTTTTACTGCTACTCCTTGGCTCCTTCTTGCTGCTGTTTTTCACACCCCTGATTTTTTGGTAGGAAAGATCTGCACCTAGCCTTTTCGGAGAAGAGCGAAAAATGTCGGAGGGCCTGTGTGCAAGTTGAGCACGTTAAAGATCCCTTGGTGGTCTAAAATCGATAAGAGTAGGCTTCGGCCGCCACCCGGGCAAAATTAAAAAAATTCCTACCAAATGAAAAAATGTAATGTGTCCCGCTCAATCATATGACCTTATGCAGTTGCGAGCGCTGTAAAACACGTACCCCCCTTCCCTCCCCCC
>NW_004797759.1:583986-585034 GCF_000002075.1 Aplysia californica | reverse complement strand
TAGTAGTAGTAGTAGTAGTAGTAGTAGTAGTAGTAGTAGTAGTAGTAGTAGTAATAGTAATAGTAGTAGTAATAGTAGTTGTTATTGTTGTTGTTGTTGTTGTTGTTTTTCGCTGTTATTGTTGTTCTGAGAACCCTTGTGTGTTCTACTTGCCTATGCTGACTGTAAAAAACTATGTTGTTGTTGTTGTTGTTGTTGTTGTTGTTGTTGTTGTTGTTGTTGTTGTTGTTGTTGCTGTTGTTGTTGTTGTTGTTGTTGTTGTTGTTGTAAAAAAAAAAAGAAAACCCCCCAAAAACCAACACCTCCCAATATTCAAAAACAAACAACAACAAACAAAAAAAAAGCAAACAAATTTTTAAAAAACAATACCGAATAACCTCGAGAAGTCATCTCCGACTCTTCATTTTCTCAAGAGCTTCTTTTTTCGTTGCTTTTTTCCCCCACAGCCCATGGCCACGCCACACCATGTAACCAAGGCAACGACACATTGTGCTTGCAAGGCGTACGCGAGTACCTTACGAGCACAGACTGGTGGTTCGGTGACAGCTTCAGGTGAGTAGCTCTATCTTTTGTTCAGTTTTTGCTTAGTTTTAACGGCACTTGGAACACAGAGCTTTACGGCACTCGGAACGTAGAATAATAGGCCATAATCATTCATCACCATCCAGTTCCTTGCCTTCTGGCGTGGGCGATCATAGACCTCCACTTCACTCTCTCTTGCGTTGCAGCAATGGTGTCTGTTGTTCTTGCTGCTCCCAGCCATGTTGTCAACTTGTCTAATATCTTTTCTCTCTGTCTGCCTCTGCCTAGGTCATATTATGAGTGTCAAAGATTAGAGGAGTTTCTGGAGAGTAACACTCAAACAATTAAGAAGGAGAGGGTCACATAAGTGTCCAATGTTAGAGGTGTTTTTATAAGAGAGTAACATACAAAGAAAATAGGAAGGAGAGATAAAGGCGATATTGAGTGTTTGATAGAAGAGAAGAAGCAAACCACACCAGAGCACCCACCAACCACCAACACGTGGATGTTTACAGCAATAATAATA
>NW_004797759.1:582646-583886 GCF_000002075.1 Aplysia californica | reverse complement strand
TTGTTGTTGTTGTTGTTGTTGTTGTTGTTGTTGTTGTTGCTGTTGTTGTTGTTGTTGTTGTTGTTGTTGTTGTTGTTGTTGCTGTTGTTGTTGTTGTTGTTGTTGTTGTTGTTGTTGTTGTTGCTGTTGTTTCTGTTGTTGCTGTTTTTGTTGTTGTGTTTAATTTTCCGACAACGCTTAACTTCTTGGAATAGCGAAATGTTTTCTACTAAAGGAAACATTGTCTCCATTCAGGGCAGAGGAAAGAGGACTTTTATTTTGGTTGAAAAGAAAAAAGGAAATGTTAAAGCAACCTAGGAGGGCAACGAACCTGAGGTACGCCGAAATCTGAAACCTGGAAAGAATTTTTATCGAGCATACTATATCTGTCTTTATGTTGAGATGTTGTGTCCCTCTCAGGTCAGGTTGGCCCCGACAGACAGAGTCAAAGTCCGCCTGCTAACGATTGACTAAATCGTGTCGTTGGGGACGTAGAAACTCTTGCATTTTAACCCTATCCGTACACCCTGGGGTCATTTTGTACACCCGGGGTTGTATTCTTCACATTTTAGAATACTTCTAGTACGTAGATCATTCTGAAACTTTCAGTATTTCTCAAAAAATCATTTTGATATACTGCTATGCAAAGCGTACGGATAGGAATAACGAGTAAGTTTCCTCTTTGAAAGTGATGGCACAGAGTTCCCCACGTTGTATGGATAAGATAGTGAAACACAACGTACGGATTGGGTTAAATAAAAAGAAGTGCAATGGTGTGACTACAGGCGAGAAATTTGTTAGCGTGAATTTAGCTAGCAGGGTCATAGACGTGTGCGTAGACAGTTCAGTTCGTCCTTGAAGCTGCAAGGATTCTCAGCTGCTCTCTACTTTTGTCTTTGTCTCTATCTCTGCCATTGGTAATGTGTAACCTTCTTGTCTTTTCCATGCCGAGATCAACGGTCCGAGATGTAAGAGAATGGATGAGGGGACTTTGAAAAACAGAAAAAACAAAGTAAAAAAAAAAAAAGCACAAAAAGGGTGGGAGGAGGAGGATAATAATAATAATAATAATAATAGTTAGCATTTGTATATAGCGCATATCCCCGCTCAACAGCAAGCTCTATGCGCTTTACACTATATTATTACCCCAGCAGACCATAGAACACTCCGAAACATTCTCAGTTTCCCGGGAAGCATACAGTGCAAGCAGCTGATTAAGCGCTCAAACACTAACAAACTAACAAGATCTTTCGCTGTCTAT
>NW_004797759.1:580971-582228 GCF_000002075.1 Aplysia californica | reverse complement strand
CTGGTTTCAGTGACCACTGGGCAGGTTGTCTCGCAGAAAGACTGAAATTGGCGAAACGAAACAACAAGACGAAGTCTAAAAACGGCGACGGGAGCTCTCGTGGTCGAGAGTCTTATAAAACTACAGTCATAACGATGTGTCCAGTAATACTAATTAGCATTAATGGACACATCGTATGACCCCTAGTTAAGGTGTTCGCCTCTCATTCAATAGGTCCCGGATTCAAATACGGATAGCGACGGAAAATTTGCGACTCTAAAACTTTCTCCTTTGGCGTCCTTTCCTGCTCTCTAACAAGGTTCGATCGTCTCATTGCTTTTATTGTCTCCACTTTCTGCCCCCACCCCTCTACTCCTTTGCCCCCTCCTCTGGGCTACTGACTCCTTCTGAGGCTTTTCTACTGCTACTCCTTGGCTCCTTCCTACTGGTGTCTTTCAGTCACACCCAAGATCTTACGGTAGCTAAGATTTACACTCAACCCTCTCGGATAAGGGCGAAAAATCTCGGAGGCCTCGTGTGCAAGCAGCACAAGCTAAATATCCATTGGTGGTCCAAAATCGATAAGAGTAGTCTTCGGCCGTCACCCGGGCAAAATTCTAAATTCCCTATATACAAAATGAAAACGTTTAATGTGTCTCGTGCGCTCATATTATGACCTTATGGGGTTGCAATTAATCGCCGTAAAACACAACCCCCCCCCCAAAAAAAACAACAACAACAAACAAACAACCCCACCACCAACAACAACAACAAAACAACAACAACAACACAACAACAACAAACAAACAAAAAACAACACCAACAAGAACAATTTTTTTAAAATCCCCAAGCAAACAAACAACGGCGAAACAAATAAATTATAACCAGACAAAGACTGAAAAAGGTGTAACTAAATAGACGAACAGGACTATAAAACGGCGCAACTAAATAGAAGAACAAGAATGTAAAAAGGCGAAACAAATTAATTTAACAACAACGTGACTTCAGAGGGGTTTGCATGGGTATAAATCTAAGTCTTAAAAGACGAAACCACATGAAAATCACAACAAGACATTTTAATATAGAAGTCTGGCGTCGACGTAAGAAAGGGTGGGCTGATGAATAATTTATAGAAGAAGAACGTTGGAGGTTATAGTGGTTTTATCATGATTACATGTTCTGTCATGTCAGTTAGGCAGGTCATAGTTTCAGTTTGAACTCTTTTCTTCCCCATTCTCTCACATCTTCCTACCCCCTCCCTCTTCTATTTCTCTCCCC
>NW_004797759.1:579796-580839 GCF_000002075.1 Aplysia californica | reverse complement strand
ATGATGATGATGATGATGATGATGATGATGATGATGATGATGATGATGATGATTAGTTTGGTTACTATAGCTATTGTAGTCATTAGATCTAGCATTTTTGTATGTTCCTGATGAAGCCGTTGGTCGGGCGAAACGTTGAACTTTTATAAAAATTTCTGGAAATTCTATAAGTCTCAACCCTTTTATATTCCTTCCTGTTTACAACCGTGATGGTGGTGATGGTGATGATGATGATTATGATTGTTATTATCATTATTATTGATATTTGAATATTATTGATTTCATCATTTAATGTTGTTACTATTTTACGATGTGTGTGCGCGCTCGAGCGTGTGTGTACAATGTATTGTAATAACATAATAATAATACTTATGTTAGAAACCAGCTTGACAGACAACCCTGATTTTTTTTTTAATCCGAAAAAAAGGACAGCAAGGAATGTTTCAAATGTTTGCTCTGAAAGTGTTAATGGGTAACAATGCGTACTGCAAAGCTTCCTAAAGGTTCAAAACCACAATGTGCAGCACTGAAATCCACTGGGAATTTTAGCCAAATTTGCAAGTGGTCCTTATCTTATGTTAAAGTCTGTATAACAAAGTAGTTTCTATAACTCCAAACTTCGTGACTCTCTCTCTCTCTCTCTGCTGCAGGTACAGGCAGGGCATGTGGTCACCAGTTTGTGGTACCCCCTGTACGGATGACCAAAGACCTGGACAACACCCACACCATCTACCTGGACACGATGACGTTATCAGCTCGCCCTGCCGTCGTCTGGGATCCGGAGCCAGGCGCCCTGTACACCTTGATTAGCTACGACGTTGGGTACTTGAGGCTCAAAGGTATCTTGGTGAATATCGCTGGCGGGGACTCCAGTTTGGGCCATGTGAGTAGAATGGGAAATGGCAAATAAATGTTGATTTCGTTGTTGTTGTTTTCGTTCTGTGGGATTTTTTTGTGGGCTAACAAAAAAAAAGTATATCCATTTATTTATTTATGTATGTATGTATTTATTTTTATTGTTTATGCTTTTACCTTTTGTTTGT
>NW_004797759.1:577238-578328 GCF_000002075.1 Aplysia californica | reverse complement strand
CACACACACACACACATACACACACACACACACACACATACACGTACACACACGCGCACACACACACAGGACATAAGTATTGATCTGTATAATAAATGTATACAGAAACACAATAATATATAGTTAGCTCGCTTGGCTTCGATCCTTGTCGCCAGCTTTGTAGTCGAGCGTCTAGCCTTTCCTGTCCTACTTTATTATAAGAAACTAGCTGGGTCCTCTTTCGATGAAAGGAATGGTCGGTGCATTAACATCAACTGAAAGTCAGTGGCCTACTATATTTACACTCTACTGGAATAGAGCAATAAATATTGAGAGAAAAGTGACACATGTGTTTCCAAGTTGCCAAATATATAATAGACGTATAGATTGGTGCTCTATTCTGCTTTCGTGGTTGAACACTCAATACTTTCAAAGATGTGGAAATAGTGCACACGGCTAGCGAAAAGAAACCCCACTTGTTTCAGGCTCCTCAATGAAACTGTGCACCCTTTAAATGATTCTGAACCACCATTATTTTGTCAAAATCGAAAGTTAAGTGGTTGGAAGTTTTAGGCGGCCAAAGAGACGAACTTTCACAAATATGATATGTAGAGATTCCCCGTCGGATTTCTCGACTGAATTGCTAAAAGTTTTTAAAAAATTAACATTCGAAACGCATAAGTTTTAAAACGTAAACAGAGATTTTATGCCGAATTGCAATAAGTTGGTCTACGTTTTATGAGATTGCCTGGAATGTAAAGGGATGAACAAGGCAAGGATAAAGGATTTTAACGTTGATCCATTACCCGTCTCAATAACGCCTTGTATATGGCATCGGGGTGAAATGCGGCGCTCATCAAAAAGATAAAATATAAAATACCGACCGACAATTTTTTTTTCTCACCAGTTTGGAGTTTGTTTCGGGGTTTGTTTGGTGGGGGTTTTTTTTCCTCAACACCATAATTTACGCCCATTTATAGACACAGTTTTGTGTGGATTGTTCCTGAAAAAAAGAATGTTGACCAAACACACTCACACACACACACACACACACACACACACGCACACAACACACAACACACACACACACACACACACGCACACACGCACA
>NW_004797759.1:566241-576501 GCF_000002075.1 Aplysia californica | reverse complement strand
AAAAAAGCACAAGGTTGTTAGGTTCCTATCGGAAGGTTACATGAAGATATTTGACACGGTTTGGCCGAAAGTTGTGACGTAAACAGTAGTTGTCTGCTCTTTCGAGCGGTAGGGAAGTTTTGTAATCTAGTTCAGCGTCAAAGATCTTTTGAGATGTGTGGTGGAAATACGAGAGAGAGAGAGAGAGAGAGAGAGAGAGAGAGAGAGAGAGAGAGAGAGAGACAGACAGACAGACAGACAGACAGACAGACAGACAGACAGACAGACAGACAGACAGAGACAGAGAGACAGACAGACAGACAGACAGGCAGACAGACAGACAGACAGACAGGCAGAGACAGAGACAGAGACAGATAGATAGAGACAGACAGACAGACTGAGACAGAGACAGATAGATAGAGACAGACAGACAGACTGAGACAGAGACAGATAGATAGAGACAGACAGACAGACTGAGACAGAGACAGATAGATAGAGACAGACAGACAGACTGAGACAGAGACAGATAGATAGAGACAGACAGATAGACAGAGCGCCAGAAACAGACAGATTAGGGAGGAGGGGGGAGGGAGGGCAGGTAGACCATCAAACATAATAAATCCGACAGACAAACCGTTTGACAGACCGACTGTAGTTTGTCACGTTCTTTTCTGTCCCCGGGGTTTTATGCACCCTGCATAATTAAGCAAAATTTGATAATTTTTTTTGCATAATTTCTGATTATTGTCTTTTATCATTCTTTGTTAAAAATAACAGAATCGCATAATTTCACATTTTTGGGCTTAGTTTGCACAATTTCATTTTAAAATTTTTAAATTTTATTTTATTTTACTTTTTTTTTGTTTAAAACCGTGAGGACACTCTTCTTCTGTTTCTTCCTCAGATCCCATGGCAATCGGCCTCGTCGCCACGAAGACGGACCCCTCTGCTATAGGGATGGCAGCACAGCTGAATTCTATAAACAATTGCCCTTATCTGCTGTCTAGAATTCCTGTCCTGAAGAAAGTCATGGATGTTTTCAACTTAACCTCACGGTATTTTTTTTAAAGTCTGTTGCTGTTGTTGTTGTTGTTGTTGTTGTTGTTGTTGTTGTTGTTGTTGTTGTTGTTGTTGTTGTTGTTGTTGTTGTTGTTGTTGTTGCTATTATTGTTGTTGTTGTTTTCGTTGTTCCTGTTGTTATTGTTGTTGTTCCTGTTCCTGTTGTTGTTGTTGTTGTTGTTGTTGTTGTTGTTGTTATTGTCGTTAATGTTATTACTGTTGTCGTCCTTGCTTAATTTTTAGTTCGTATAAATAGAAACTATTAACATATTAAATTTTTTAAAGCGTTGTTTGTTTAAACGGCTCAGCAACGGTTCTTTCTGGAAAACTTCTTCAGCAACAACAATCGTCGTCATCATAACCTCTATTATTCTCACCCTCGTCATCATTATCATGACCTCCATTATCATCACCATGGCCATTATCATCATTACCTCCATTATTATCACCATCACCATCATCATTATAGCCTATATTATCCTCACCATCCCCATCATCACCATATCCTCCATCATCATCATCATCATAACCTCAATTATCATCACCATCATCATCATCACTTCCTTTTTCATCATTGCAGGCAGCAGGGAATAAAAAAACCCCTCCTTTGTCATCATCATCATCATCATCATCATCATCATCATCATCATCATCATCATCATCATTGTAAGTAGCAAGGAATAAAAAAGGGTTGAGACCTGTAGAATTTTCAAATTTAATGCAGGACCTCCTCTATCGTCATCATCATCACCATCATGACCTCCACTATCATCGCCATTGTCATCATCCCCACCTCCATTGTCATCACATTCGCCACCATCATCACACTCTATGAACCCACCACTAATAGTTTTCACTATGATCATTATTCATTAGCATTGCCATCACTGTCATGTGCCCTGTTGTCTTCATTATTGCCACTCTTTAATTTGAGACAAGGACAGCGTATTCCACGACCATAGAAGCGACTTTTTCCAAGACCTAGAGTCTGTGGAAGATGTCATGAATTTAAATATCGTTATGCTGAATCACTTACCAAATGTGCGACATCGTGGTGAAATCAGCCGCAAGTCAAAATAATAAAATCGAAGAATCGAAGAAACAGGCATTTTTCAGCCAATTTGGCAACTTTTATTGAATTCCAGAATATAACGCACATTTTCGTTCGAATTTGTCTGAAAAACGTTGATTAAAGGCACAAAATATGTAATTTTTCAGTTTTCAAGGACTCTCAAGCTACTGAAGTTACCGAACTTTGGTGGCTACTATCTCGCTAATTTTAACACTGAAACCAGGCGACCTCATCTGCTTCAACTGCAAATATCTCGACTTCTATTTTATTTAAATGGGTATTTCTTTAATCAAAAGTACGGAAATGAATTAGCCTTTAGATGATACCAATAACTCCACATGACCAAAAGTTGACGAGCGCCTGATTCCACCACGTCGTGACACAAATACAATGTATAATAAGGGAATGAGTTCTTGTTTTTTACTTTATATTTGTGTTTGTTCATTTAAATACAATTTTTTAAAATACAAAATTATTGCCACTCTTTACGAGACAGGTACATCGTATTCCTCGACCACAGAGGAGACTTGCTCGAAGACCTAGAGTCTGTGGTAGTCTCATGAATATAAATATCTTTAGGATGCTGAATCACTTACCAAATGCAATGCATGATAAGAAAATGTGTTTTTGTTTTTTATATATTTGTTTGTTCATTTAAATTTAAAAAATTTAATGTTAAAAATTATTGCGACTCTTTACGAGACAGGTACAACGTATTCCACGACCACAGAGGCGACTTTTTCCAAACCTAGACTAGTCTGTGAAAGATCTCATGAATATAAATATCGTTAAAATGCTAAATCATTTTCCAAATACAATGTATAATAAGGGAATGAGTTTGTTGGTTTTTTTCTACTTTATATTTTTGTTTGTTCCTTTAAATCAAATATTAAATTTTTAAAAATTATTGCTGCTCTTTACGAGACAGGTACAACGTATTCCACGACCACAGAGGCGACTTTTTCCAAGACCTAGACTAGTCTGTGGAAGATCTCATGAGAATATAAATATCGTTAAGCTGAATCACTTACTAAATACAATGTATAATAAGGGAGTGAGTTTGGTGGGGGGGGTTTTAACTTTATATTTTTCTTTTTAATAAGGGAATGTGTTTATTGTTTTACTTTATATTTTTGCTTGTTCCTTTAAATCAAGTTTTAATTTTTTTTTTAATTATTGCTGTTCTTTACGAGACAGGTACAACGCATTCCACGACCACAGAGGCGACTTTTTCCAAGACCTAGACTAGTCTGTGGAAGATCTCATTAATATGAATATCGTTAGAATGCTGAAATACTTATTACTTATCAAATACAATGTATAATAAGGGAATGTGTTTTTATTTTTTAATATTTTTTTTTTTTCATTTAAATAAAAGTTTTTAAATGTTAAAAATCATTGCCACTCGCTTTACGGGACAGGTACAACGTATTCCACGACCACAGAGGCGACTTTTTCCAAGACCTAGAGGTGGACTTGGAGGTACAGTATCGGTCTGATGCCGTGAACTTCACATCTTGCTGCTCGGAGCAGATGGAGCCGTAAGTAGGTCACGATGACCTAGATATGGTCGCTTTTAAGCACAAGGGGGCTATCCCGAAAAATGCTGTTGTGAGAAAATCGAAGGTAAAGTTTTGGACTCTTCTTCGGTTTCTTTAAAAGACAAGGAGAGTTTTCTCTATAACCAAACAAATATACACACCAATGATCCCAAAATTCTCCTATAGGTAGGGAAATGTCCACCTTTGGTGTAGGACGAGATTTCTGGAAACCCCCGAAATCTGGGTTAGCCCGCTTGTCCTTAAAAGCGACCATATAGATCCAGCCTTTTTAAAAGTCTGTGTAAGATCTCATGAATACAAATATTGTTATGCTGAATCAATTACCAAATACAATGTATAATAAGGGAATGTGTTTTATTTTGTACTTTATATTTTTGTTTGTTTATTTAAATCCACAAAAAAAAAAAAAATATTATCAACAATTTAAAGAAAGCTTATTCGAGGATTTGGGACCAGATGTGTTATACGAATTTTTTTTTTATTCACTTGACTTTGATCTCATTATTCCAGGAAAGGGGGCTGGGGGTGATTTAGAAAGCGTATTACTTTGTTTTGGATACTTTTTATGTAGGTGTTTTAATTATTCCACATCAACATAATTTTGATCATTTTTTGGTAGCCTATCTCTACCTATCCATTTTTCTACATATCTGTCTACCCATCCATCCATCCATCCATCTATCCATCCATCTATCCTTCCATCTATCCTTCCATCTATCCTTCCATCTATCCATCCATCCATCCATCCATCCATCCATCCATCCATCCATCCATCTATCCATCCATCTATCCTTCCATCTATCCACCCATCCATCCATCCATCCATCCATCCATTTATCTAGATCTATATATCTATTCATTTCACTTTTACTTGATATGCACAAACAATTCAGTATTTAACTGTTGAAAATGGGGCTGGTTTGTTACATAAGATAATAAGTTTATCTACAAAGAAACACCATGGAATAATGGGAGGTGGTCGTATTCAGCAAGATTCCCACTTAACATTCAATATTGTACTGATGCCTCATTCACTTTTTGTTGTTGCAGGGAGAGACTTTTCCAACTGGATCCGATCAGCGAAACTCCTGTCAAACCTGTACACCTGAGGAATGAACCCTTCCTGAGGTTTGATGCCGTTAATCGGATGGACAAGAACTTCTTTTTCGGTTTGAAATACCTCAGTACTATTTACTAATAAACCTTGCTTTGCATTATGCGTGTTTTACGTCCCCATCGACACTATTTAGATAATTTGGATGGTGCCTTTCTTCGACCCTGTCTGTTAGGTTCATTAATATAATTGTAACGCAAAATCCCAGTAGACAGACGGAAATACTCCTTAAATAAAATTGTTTTCCACCCAAGAATCAAACTCGCGTTTTATGCATGCAATGGCAAAGTACATAGCTGCTATACCACAGGTGCTGATCGCTCTTCAACCGCTGGTACAGTCATTATATGGGGGCTCTCGTGGCCTAGAGGTTAAGGTGTTGGCCTCTCATTCAAAGGTCCCGGGTTCGAATCCGGGTAGCGACCAAAAAATTTTCTTCTCTAAAATTGTCTCCTTTCACCTCCTTTCCTGCTCTCTAGCAATGTTCTGTTGTCTGCTTTCATTTCCACTTTCTGTCCCCACCCCCTCACCTCCTTTGCCCCCTCCTCTGGGCTCCTGACTCTTTCTGCAGCCTTTCTACTGCTACTCCTTGGCTCCTCCTTACTGCTGTCTTTCTACCACACCCCTGATCTTCTGGTAGGAAAGATCTACACCTAGCCTTCTCGGACAAGGGCGAAAAATCTCGGAGGGCCCGTGTGCAAGTTGCGCACGTTAAAGATCCCTTGATGGTCTAAAATCGATAAGAGTAGGCTTCGGCCGCCACCCGGGCAAAATTCAAAATTTCCTGCCAACTGAAAATATTAGGTGTGTCCCGCGCGCTCATATGACCTATGCAGTTGCGAGCGCCGTAAAACACTTTACAAAAACAAAAAACAAAGTCATTATATAAAACTTTTCTCGCCCTGTTCAGAAATATAGGCCACCAACTTTCCGTGAACACGTAGGCTACTTCTGTCCTGAGTCTCCAGCTTTGACCAGCTGTTTCCCATTTCCTTTATTTTATCTGAATCTAAGTCCGTCTTCCAAGTTCTTTTAGGTCTTCCTCTACTTCTCTTTCCTAGTAAATTTCACCTTAAAGCCTAGTGGGTAATGTTTGTGTCCTTCTTCCTCAAGGTGGCGTCCAATCAACTTCCATCAAAAATTTTCTTTTCCCGAATTCTGAATCTATCTATTTTTTTTTATCCCGAAGATAGCAAATTGATCGGTCTTTCAAGCGCAAGCGCAAATTCTGTGAGTTCTTCTTCATTGATTTTGAAATTTAAAAGTGTCATATTATACTCAATTTTTTTCTTTTTTTAAAATAACTTTTCTATGTGACTTTTTCAAAGAGACAATATATTATCTTTGGTAGGAATTTGAAATATATAAGGTACATCATTTCGTTGGGAATTTGTAATCAGCAGAGCAGAGTTTGACACAGAAAGGTTTGTTTGTTTGTTTGTTTGTTTATTTGTTTGTTTTGGGGTGATGTGTTTTATTTTGTTGGTGGTGGTGGTCTTTTTTTTTCATTTTATTTTTCTTTTAAAAAATATAATTCTATTTTATTTACATAATAATTATTCATTTATTATTTTTAATGTTTAATTAATTAGTTTTTATTTTTTTTAAAATCTTTTTGGTGGCTCTTCCCAACTCCCCAGACAAGTTGTTCACCGTCCTACTGCTCGACGTCACCGACGCGTCTGTGAACGCCAGCTCTGGCACGACCCCTGTCCTGTGGATGGTCACTGACATCGGAGGTCCCTACCCCAGCGAGGGGAGGACGATGGTCAACTACTCCATGCCCATGCCGGCCGTGAGTGAGCGTAGACTCTACATGTTCTTTGTCTTCCGACAGCCTGACCCCTTTCCCTCGAACTTTTCGACGAGCGAATATTGCATGGCTGATGGAATGGCGAGGTGAGTTAATAAAACTCCGCTGCGTACATAATGCTGCTGCCTTTGCTTAAATAACCTAACAGTGTTGATAGGGGCGTTAAACACAGCATACCATTTCACTATTTTCACATAGCGCTGCTGGACTTTTTAGGGTTCAAAAAGAGTTTTTATAAGAGTTTTACGGAACTTTCTACACGATTAGGTCATATCATTATCATATAAGTCTTAATGCCGACGGTAACAAGTGTTAAAAGAGAGTGACAAACACAAAAAAGAAGGAGACAAGGACGGTAGATGCTTGACAGGAAAGAAGGAGCAAACCATACTAGAGCACCCGCCAACTACACGCATGTTGAACTTTGTTGTGGAGGACTTTGGTTCAGAATTTTTATAATTTTTCTTGCGAAGGGAGGAGGGATGTTGAATTTCATTCCCCGCCATGCATATATGATGATAATAATAATATTGTACAGCCGGGTCCGCTTAAACCGAACACTTTTAATCCGAAAACGGCGGTAAACCGAAAGAAATTTATTAAAGCCTCAAATGTTTTTTCTTCTTTATATTTGAGCAAATTCTCATCTAAACCGAAAACCCGGCTAAACCGAAGAAATGCTGCTGGTGTCCTTGAACTGTCCCCGGGATTTTATGCATCCCGCATAATTTAGCCAAATTTGATAATTTTTTGCTTAATTTCTGATTATTTTCCTTTATCATTCTTTGTTAAAATGAACGGAATCGCATAATTTCACATTTTTGGGCTCATTTTGCATAATTTCAGAATTTTCTTGCATAAAACGACGGGGGCAGCTTGATTTCGAAGCGCACTCCACTGTACACGTAGTTGCTTTTCTTTGTAAGTGTTTTACGGCGCTCGCAACCTGCATAAGGTCATATTACGTGAACGCGCGGGACACAACTAATATTATTTTGAGTGGCTAGGAAATTTTGAATTTTGCCCGGGTGGCGGCCGAAGCCTACTCTTATCGATTTTAGACCACCAAAGGATCTTTAACGCGCGCAACTTGCACACGGGCCCTCTGAGATTTTTCGCCCTTGTCCGAGAAGGCTAGGTGTTGTTCTTTCCTACCAGAAGATCAGGAGTGTGGAAGAAAGACAGCAGTAAGAAGGAGCTGCAGAAACAGTCAGGGGCCCAGAGGAGGGGGCAAAGGAAGTGAGGAGGGGGCAGAAAGAGGAGATGAAAGCAGACGACAGAACATTGCTAAAGAACAGGAACGGAGGTGAAAGGAAACAATTTTAGAGAAGACAATTGTTTTGGTCGCTACCCGGATTCGAACCCGGGACCTTTGAATGAGAGGCCAACACCTTAACCTCTAGACCACGAGAGGCCGCCAGGCTCGTAGGAACTATTTTTTTAAAATTTGCCCGGGTGGCAGCCGAAGCCTACTCTTATCAATTTTAGTACCACCAAGGGATCATTAACGTGCGCAAATTGCTCACGGGACCTCGAGGGGGGAGAGGGGGGAGAGGGCAGAAAGTGCAATGGAGACGAAAGCATGACGTAGTTATCTGGGTTTACCGAAGTTACAGCAAACTATGGTCGGCTCTCCACACAGGTGCGATTTCAACATCTTCAAGTTTGTGAGCATGAACAACCTACACTTCAGCGGCATCAGCTGGGTGAGAAGTGAAGAGGACTACTTCAGCAGGATGGTAAGCTGTTGCTGTTGCTTTTATTGTTGCTGCTTTTGTCGTTGTTTTTGTTGTAGTTGTTGTTGTTGCTGTTATTGCTGTTGTTGTTGTTCTTGTTGTTGTTATTTTTTTCATTGTTGTTGCTGCTGTTGTTGCTGTTGCTATTGCTGTTGCTGTTGCTTTTGTTGTTGTTTTACTGTCGTTGTTGCTGCTGTTTTATCGTTGCTGTTGTTGTTTTATCGTTGTTGTTGCTGTTGCGGTTGTTGTTTTATCGTTGTTGTTGCTGTTGCTGTTGCTTTTTTGCTGTTGCTGTTGCTCTTGATGTGTTGCTGTTGTTGTTGCTGTTAAATTGTTGTTACTGTTGCTGTCGTTTTTGCTATGTTTCTGTTGTTGCTGTTGCTGTTGGTGTTGTTGGTGGTGTTGTTGTTGTTGTTGCTGCTGTGTTTCTGTTGTTGTTGTTGTTGCTGTTGCTGTTGCTGTTGCTGCGGTTATGGCTTTTGCTGTGTTGTGTTGTAGTTGATGTACAAAAATTTTAACAACCTACTAAATATAGACACAATGTAGGCCATCGCTTTGTCAAGGCAAGAACTTATATATTATAGTTTGATTCCCACTAGCCTCATGACACGGGGCTAGGCTGCTCTGATAGAAACGTTTTAGGATTTTTGGACACCCTCTTGATCTTTTAGCTGTCCCCGTGGTTTTAAGCACCCCGCACAATTTAGCAAAATTTTATTTTATTTTTTTTGCAGAATTTTTTATTATATTCCTTTGTCATTCTTTGTTAAAATTAACAGAATGGTATAATTTCACATTTTTGGGCTCAGTTTGCATAATTTCAGGATTTTTCTTGCATAAAACGACGGGGACAGTTTTACTTTAGCAAGCTGGCTGCTTTGATTAACATGCCAGGGTCACCCTAGTAGAGTAGTGTGGTATACTATAGATCTAACAGACAAATAAAATAGAGGCACATTTCGAACATGGGAATCGAACTGGCACCTTTAGCACTAACAGAATATTCTGATAATCTAATTATTACACCTCAGACCTCAGGTGTACTATTCACTCAGTTAATATATATGTATATATTATATACACATATATTACAAAAATTGGAACGATATAGCGAAGTATGGCTGCCCAAGGATGGCACAAAAATTCCATATTTCCAGGATCTCCGCTGGCAAAGCTTCTTACTCCCGTCCATCCCACGGACAATAAATACCCTATTATGCAGCCAGCAAGAATTTTTTTTTTAAAATACATGTACATCTCTTCACAGAAACTGTACGAAAACGACGCAAGTGCCATGGACAGTGCGTGCGCAGGACTCCCACACTACGGCACACCTTGCCCGGACCCGTGCGCAGCCACCCCGACCCCACGACCCCCGACCCCGCGACCCAGGGGTTCCGCCAGTGTCTTCTTCTCAATGGTGACCGTTGTTCAAGTCCTGGCACTGAGCCTGCTGGTATTAGTCGTGGTCCGGGAATAATGTGACTGTTACTGGTGCTAGTGCTGCTGCTGCTGCTGCTGTTGATGATGATGATGATGATTTTTTTTCGTTTCCTTACAGGGCCTGGTGGACTCCACGAAGAAATCTTCGAGCAAGAGCGAGGCTCTTTTTCGGCTCCATTGTCAATATTATACTTAGAGGCACCTCCACTCGTCCAAATAACTTGATGATGATGATGATGATGATGATGATGATGATGATGATGATGATGATGATGATAATGATGATGATGATGCTACGACAACTACACCTGCTATTACAGTGGAGCTGATGTTGTCCATGACGGTCACCCCTTGTCGAGGAGAAACACGTCCTTTGTTTGTTGTTGATAGGGTAGTCTCTTACTCTACTCTTGGCAGCAGTGGAATTAGAATGTTAATAGCTCTAGTATCTTTTTTTTAATGCAAGAAGGGGTCGGGGGAGG
>NW_004797759.1:527637-565137 GCF_000002075.1 Aplysia californica | reverse complement strand
CCCTCCCCCCCCCATAAAACCCTGATCTTTTGGGACCCAATGGAAGCCGGCCAAGTGCAAAATCCAGACAATTTCAGAAATTAACAATATATTGTGTGGTGTGTGTGTGGGGGGGGGGGATGGGGCGTCCGGTTAGTTTTTGGGGATTTTTTGTAAGTGTTTTACGGCGCTCGCAACTACATAAGGTCATACGAGCGCGGTGGACACATTCAACTTTTTCAGTTGGTAGGAAATTTTGAATTTTGCCCGGGTGGCGGCCGAAGCCTACTCTTATCGATTTTAGACCACCAAGGAATCTTTAACGTGCGCAACTTTCACACGGGTCCTCTGAGATTTTTCACCCTTGTCCGAAAAGGCAAGGTGTAGATCTTTCCTACTAGAAGATCAGGGGTGTGGCAGAAAGACAGCAGTGAGAAGGAGCCAAGGAGTAGCAGTAGAAAGGCTGCAGAAAGAGTCAGGAGCCCAGAGGAGGAGGCAGAAAGAGGACACGAAAGCAGACGACAGAACATTTCTAGAGAGCTGGAATTGAGGTGAAAGGAGAAGAAATTTTTTTTCATTCACTACCCGGATTCGAACCCGTGGCCTTTGAAAGAGAGGCCAACACCTTAACCTCTAGGTATTATGGATCTTAAGCCGACAGTTGAGAATTTCATTGAAAGAAAGGAATCAAATGAGCTAATGCTGAGAGTGAGAGAAGCCAGCGTCAGATGATTACTAATCTAAAAAAATTACAGAAGAGAGAAATACAGTTCCGAGGACATTTCAACCGGCATAAAAGCTCAAGACATCTTGCTCCGACTGGCAAAATAGACGGCAAAAGAGGTAGAGGTAGACCAAGCATAACTTTCTGAGGGAAACTCGAACAGACGGTCGATGAAAAAAGCCCAGAATAAAACAAATTTTATTTTAGACCATACGGACCAATGTGGCAAACTGAATTCATTTCATATTTGTGTCATGACATGTTGGAATCAGGCACTCGTCAATATTTGGGCATGTGGAGTTATTGGTATCACCTGAAAGCTGATTTATTTGCCTTGCTTCCAATGAAATAAATACCTATTTATCTTGAAAAAAAACTCCAGATATTTGTGATTGAAGGAAACGAAATCGCTTGGTTTCAGTGGTGAAATTAGTGAGAAAATGGCCGCCAAAGTTTGGTTACTCCAATAGCTAAAGAGTCATTGAAAACTGAAAAATGACATATTTTGTGGTTTTGATCAATGTTTATAAGTAAAATTCCCATTGAAATGTGTTTTTATATGGACATAAAAGAGTTAAGCCAAAAGATAAAAATTCGATAAAAATTTCCATACTAGCAGAAAAATGCCCGTTTCTCAGATTTCATTATTTTGACAAGCGCCCGATTTCACCTCGTTGTCTCATATTTTATTATTATTATATAGCAATTGAAGAAAAAGTACTGTAGTCAAAGTCAAAGGTCTTCCTCTTTCTCTTAAATAAAATCTTGGCTGTACAGTTTTGCAAGAGGCATTATTGAACTTGTACAATTTTGCACATTTCATTTTACAGTGCTGGAGCCAAAGCTTTCAATGAGAAGGACCTATGTGTTTGTGCAAAAGCATAAAGTATTTTAAGCAAATTGCCATCTAATTTGTATTTAAAATTTTTCCAGAAACAGTCCCCATTCAGAAAAGCTGAGGCAAATATGGAATTCAAGAACTCTTTTGCAATGGTCAAGAGTCGCCTAATGATTAACCCTTTCACTGCTAGTCTTGAGACAGTCTTAGGCTCTTTGCAAGGACTGCGGAGCAGGCTTAGCAGTGAGAGGGTTAATATGTAATACCTTTAAAGTGAATGTTCCAGTTCCAGTGGAAAAGGTGTTGGCCAACACTGCTCTTCCCAGATTTAACCTTTCTAAAGCATTTGTCAGTTAAAGTGTTTCTGTAAGACAGATTAAAGAAATATAAATTTTAATGGAATTAGACAACAGGAAATAAGAAACAGAAGCAAGACATCAATAAAGGAATGCTATTATTGGTTTATTGTTCAATCATGTATTATTTTTAAAATGTTTTAACAATCAGTAAAAAAATAAAACAAACAAAAGTTCATTAGACTACAAAATGGATTAAAAAGAAAGAGGGAAAAAATTCAAGCAATTTGAGACAATGGGTACATTTAAATCATACATAATTCTCTAAATAACAATAATAAATAAAATTCAAGTGATTTGGGACAAGGGGTACGGTTAAATCATACATAATTCTCTCAATAACAATTACAAGAAATCAATCAAGAAAAATCAACTGGGAAAGCTAATCAAACAAGGGTCGTTGACATCAAAGTGATGCTGTCCTTGGTGAACCAGTCTAAGCATCCGAATTGCCTTGTTCTTGGTACATAGGGTTCTCCAAAGACATGGAAGCATTGCTTAACTGGACACCCTGATGGAAAAAACAAAAACCCAAAAAAAAGTCAGTATAAATCAACTTTAGAATGGTCAAACAGGTAGAAAAAGATTATAGTCAATAGGACACCTTGATGAAGAAATAAAACAATATAAAAAATTGACACTAGAATGCTCAAACCGGTAAAAGAGGGTCGTATCCGACAGGAAACCCTGATGGAGAGACAAACCCCCCGCCCCCCCACAAAAATCGACTATAGGATTAAAATGGTCAAACAGGTAAAAAAACATTGTTGCTAATCAGATGTCCTGATGAAGAGATGAAAAAACCCAGCAAAAATCACTTTAGAGCGGTCAATCCGGTAGAAAAAGATTGATGTCAATAGGACGCCCTGATGAAGAAATAAAAAACATTTAAAAATCAGAGGCCGGAAAAGTAAAAAACTAAAGATAAGTACAACAACAAAACTTCACAAGGCACTCACCGTGCCAGCGTTGTAGCTCTCTTTCTGTTCCTCCAAAGATGGAGGCTCTATATCCTGCATGGCGTACTGAAAACAAAACCATGGAAATAAAATTAATTGACATTTCTCAGAGTTTATTGAAAAGCAGACCGGTTCATAGTGATAATATGTTGAGATGGAATGTAAGAGAAAGAAAGCAGCATACACAAAATATCACAGCACAGTATAACCCCTAGGGCACTGAGGGGAGAGGAGGGAGGGGGTGGGGACAGAGTGAATATGCTGGCAATAGGAGTTACTGCAAAGACAGTGTGCCTTGTTTGGGAAAATATAACAACTGTAATTACAAATATAGTTGTTTTACATCCCTATAGTGACACAAATCAGATCATCTGGAAAGTGCACTGTTTTGACCATACCAGTCATAGCCCATCAGGGTGGTGAGGGATACAATGATGCAGTAAAAACTTGGGGGTTTCTTTTTAAAAATAAATCTCCCTACTCAAGAATTGAACGATTTTCTTTTTCATACAGCTATGACAAAGCATGTGAATAGTTACAAGCACTTCAGACACTGGCAAAAAAAAAGCAAAAAAAAAGCAGTATAACTTCAACTTAACACTCTGGTACAGTACATACCCCTCCTCCACTGCCGTAGTCATAGATCGGGTTATTCAGGCCTCCCTCTTCGCTCTGATCATTTCTTCGGCCTAACCTTCGGAAGCTAGAACCTGGGAGTCTGGCACTGATGGATGTCCAGTTGACGGCCGGACTGTGGATGTACATTAGATGTCAATAGTTTGTTCCCTCATTTTTATTTTTGCCATATCCCCTAACAATACATAAACCTAGGATAAAAATTTGTCAAAATAATCCCATGACTGAAAAGCAACATCGGCCAACAACACCAGAGTACTTTGGGTACACTTCACACATATCAGAACCGATTACTCTTCAACTTTAATATGCTCAACATTTCCTGATAATTTTAAAATGGGTATTGACAAACAAACAAATTTGTTTTTTAATTTTCAGTACTCAAAGTATATTTGTGACTAATGGGATATTTTCATTTTCAGCTAGCAATGTAAAATTCTCATTCCTGTTTCAATGGACAGGGGCTTATCAAATACCTTTTTAGTATTTTCTAACATGAAATAAATTATAGAAATTGTTGCAATTTCTCTCTTAACCCCCTCAAATCTATTTTAAGTTTTATCAGAATAGCAACCTGTATAAGACAATCAAATTACAAATGGCACCTTCCTATTTCCTCTCTTGCTTTTTTTTTTACATTTTAATGACAATTATCTAAGAAGAGCACTTTTCTCCCCGATAAGTAATCTAAAAATCCTTTCTCGTATACTTACACTTTGTTGGTCTTGCGTAAGTAGACATAAACAGAAACACAAACGATGACTACAAGAACCAGAGGGACGACCACACCAACTGCAGGCTTCCAGTCATCTAAGATAAAGGCAGCAAAACATTGTTTACAATTGGTACTTTTTAAATTTTCATGAAAGTAAGAACATTCAAACCAGGATTCGGCACTTATATGACCTTATTGTGTTGCAAGTGTCGTAAAATGCTTATTAAAACTAAAACTAAACCAGGATTCAATACTGGTGAAAGTAGGAAAGCAGTATTATGGTTCTATTGTATTCTAATAATCCACAAACACTGTTTTGTTAAAATAGAAAATGTTATTTTTGCTTAAAGGCAAGTGAGATCAGCATTGTTATCAAATACTTATGGTTTCCTGAATTCCATCTTCAATTTGTGACGAATATTGTCAACATCAACCGTCTTTAAAAACGCTTAATATGGGATACTTTGATATGAATGTAAAGGACTTTTCAAAAATGTAAGACAAACTAAACAAAGGCAGGGCCTCCAAAGTTAACGGGAACTCTTGAGGCTAATAGCATGGACAGCTTCAAGAAAGCATTAAGAGAGAGATTCAAACAAAGGTCACCTACAATGCGGTCCAGCACGATACTGAATGAGCTACTCTGCTAAAACCAGTTGCCATAGTTATAAGCAAAGCACCTGTCATTTCTTGCATTCCTGAGAGCCTGCTTATCTCTATAATGGATCTCTATACCCTATCCTTTTGTGTGGTTATAAGCAAAGCATAATCAACACCTGCCATTTCTGCTCGAACTAAGAGCTCTTTTGTTCATTATGTATCTATATAATTATATCCATCTTTCCTCATGGTTATAAACAAAGCATTGTCAACACCTACTGTTTCCTCCAACACTGGCAGCTTTTTTGTTTAATATAGGCCTACATTGTATCTCTTTACCCTACCTTTCCCCATTGAGAAAAATGTGGAAATGGTAAGACAAAAACGTCTATTTCCGAAAGCTCCAAGCTAAGAGGGAAATTTCTGTTAAGTGCCTTTCCCAAGGATACAACGTTGGACCTAGCAGAAGCTTGAACCCTCAAACCTGCAATCTCACCATTACGTGTCTAGCAGCCTAACCACTAGGCCACATATGCCACTTTTCCCCCATTGTAATGAGCAAAACATTGTCAACACCTACCATTTCCACCACCAGTGAGAGCCTGGCCAGAGCGCCTAGAGACAGGAGTAGGTGTAGAACTAACTGGAGGTGGGTTTTCGCTACTGAACTTGGGACCAGGCGCAGGAGTAGAGCTTGGGGCGTTAGTTCTTGGTGCTGGTGTAGGTGTTACTGGACGAGGAGTTGGTGTGGACGATTTTGCAGGAACTTTACATCTGGGCCCACCAAAGCCTCCAACACAGCTAGATGATAGATGAGAAAGTAATAATAATAGATAGCATTTGTAGGCTAAAACACTAACATACTGACAGGATCTTTCCTTGACTATAGTCTGGTACCCATTCGTACTTAGGCGAAGTGAGGAAAATATGTGTCACGACGTGGTGGAATCAGGCGCTCGTCAATTTTTGGTCATAAGGAGTTATTGGTATCATCATAAAGCCTGTCCATTTGTCTTGCTCTTGGTGTAAAAAAAAATCCATTAATGAGGAGTAGAAGTCGATATATTTGCGATTGAAAGAGGTCAAGGTTTCCTGGCTTCAGAAGTAAAATTATCGAGAAAATGCCCGGCAATGCTTGGAAATTTCCATAGCCTGAAAGTCCATGGAAACTGAAAATTTACATTTTTGGTGCCTTTAATCAATGTTTTTCGACATTGAAATGTATTTTTAAATAGATATAAAAGATGTTGAGCCCCCCCCCCCCCCCCCCAAAAAAAGAAAATTAGGAAAAATTGCCCAAAAGTCAGAAAAATGCCAATTTCTTTGATTTCATTATTTTGACGAGCGTCTGATCTCACCACAATGCCTCACATATAATAATAGATAGATAGCATTTGTATAGCACAAATTCCTCCTTAACAGCAAGCTCTATGAAGAGCTTTACAATCTATATCATTACCCAAGACCTATAATAGTAGCATTCTGAAACAATCTCAACTTCCTGGGAAGCATACAATGCAAGTTGCCATTTATAGGCGCTAAAACACTAACATACTGACAAGATCTTTCCTTGTCTATTGTCTGGTACCCATTCCCACCTAGGCAAAGTGAGGAAAATTTGTGTAAAGTGCCTTTCCCTAGGACAGAACAGTGGGCCCGCGGCTCAAACTCCCCGAACCTGCAACCTCATGATTACGAGTCCGGTAGTCAAACCACTAGACTACCAGTGCCAACAAATAAGCATCAGACATCCAGTACAACAGCTGTGATCTAAACTTTGTGTTTTTTCTCAAATTCCCTAAAGAAAAAAACCCAAAATAACATGAGAATGCTTTCATTTCTAGAGTTATAATAAACAACATTTTATTCCGAGAGTAAATAAGCTTAAAGAATTTCTCAACTGAACAAAGCACTGTAATATCATCCCATCTGAAAACTTGACACAAAACATTTAAATTCTGTATTTCCGTGAACAAAAATCCTGACGTTTTCTGAACTTACGACAAATCAGGATACCGCTAACACCTCCCAATACTTTAATAGAAAAAAAATACAGAGAAGTTAAGGTTTCATAATCTTGGACAACTATGATCAGTGGGACATGGTACACATTGGGGGTCAAGATTTAAATCCAGGTCAACATATATATATATATAGCCTAATGTGGAGTTGGTATGCTGTATTTATATATCGTCCTCTATAATTCCACTTAGCAGGGAGAGAGTTCTTTACCTCTTTATCTCCGAGGGGGGTAAACCCACTATGCCGGGGCATTTTTGGGGTACTAAATTTTAAAATGACGAAAACGTCACTAAATGGGTCATTAAATCGAAACTAGCAAACCTATTATGAAAGTACTTCATCTAATGAATGAACTTCCGGTAAAAGAAACCTGTTTCCGGCAATTGCTTCCAAAAAATAAGCTGATGTCGAAGTCATCGTAAAAGAATGAGCCCAAGCCGCTGTCTGCAGCTCACCAGCACAGCAGTTCTGACCCCGAGCCGCTGGGAGCGGCTTGCCGGATATAAAGAGTTAAGAGTGCAACCTTACTAGAATGAGTCTCCGAGTGACATAAAAGCCCAGCAAACAAACTAGATACTGTTATGTGGGCATGTTATTGTACAGTGTACAGTCCAAATCTGGAACCCCATTTATTTATTCAGGTCAGAGGCAAAAAGAACAGATTACACTCTCCTCTATTCCAAGAAAAGATTTGTAAACTATAAGTATAAGGACACTTTGTATGTGTGGAGTAGCTTTACTAGTCCCTGCATTATTTTTCTAATTTTGCAGGCGGAAGCTTTCACACTTTGAAAGGGGCATATGGTTCTCAAATAATGTTTAATCAACAAGTTGTAATTGATTTGTAACAGTATAACAACAATAAATGCTTCAAGAAGGCCGTAAACACCCTGGGCAGAAAGAACAAAGTGTTTCTTAACTCACCGGCATTTTCTGATTTGATTCGAGTCTTGAAGACATTGGCCACCATTGGAGCAATAATTGGTGCAGTCTGAAGAGAGAAATAAACACCAGAAATGTCTTCACTCCTTTTTGGTATTTCAACTTTACTCACCTTTTGATAAAATCAGAGGTATAGTTTGCTAGACATGATTGGAGAAAACAGAACATAAAGATAATGTGATGTGGGCTTCATAAACTTTTTTGATTCTGTTAACTTTTAAGAAGAAGAAGAGGAGGAGTAAGATATTGTATTATGATATACATGTAACTCTCCGACTCTTTTGTTAAGGTACTACATGAGATAGGCAAAATTCTTTTACAGTTTAAGTTTTCTCTTTAGGCTGCACTGCTAAGCCTGAAATTACAAAAGCTAGCAAACTTGGCAAACAGATTAAATGATATAGTCACACGTAAGTGTAGATCTAAAGGAATTTTGAAAAGGATTGTTCCAGCACACACGTTTTAAATGTCAGTCCAGATTAAAGAGAAGCAACATATTAATGAGACAATTGTGATTTACAGATAGTGAAAAGCAACAAAAAAAATGGACTAAAATATCTCCAGCACCACACTTTAAATGTTTGTCTAGCTTAAAGAGAAGCAACATCAATCAGATAATCGTGATTTAGTGATAGGGAAAAGCAAAATTGACCAAAAAAGCTCCAGACAGAAGGTAAAAACATGATTACATCTCCGACAAGAGTTAGCCTCTAATCACCATATCATTTTATCATAAAGAAAGAAAACGAAATAACAAAAAATATCTTAGTAAAGGGAGCATTGAGCTTCAAAAATAAGAAAACAAAAGAACATAACGAAAAAAAAAAGTTGTTTGTACGCACTGCATCCTTTTTCATCAGCTGAATCAGAGCAGTCTGCAACGGCATCGCACTTCTTAGAAAAAGAGATACACTTGTTATCAGTTGTGCAGGCAAACTGGCCAGTCACACAAGCTGCTTTTGTCACCGGCCACGATGGAAGGGGTAGACTTTTCTCGAGTCTGAAAAACCAATTCAGTTTTGGTTTCTGTCAAGTCAGCACAATCATTATTGCATTTGGCTAGAATCACAGATCTTTTACTTTCTCATGGTGACTGATCGTCAATGTTTTAAAACCTCTCTGACGTAATGTTGATTATCTAAGTAGCTATTTCGCTTAGTTTTGCTTCCTCAGAACTACAAAGTTCTACGTCTGCTCAGTAGGCCTACCTAGCTTTGAGAAATTTGACGTCAAAATTTTGAGTTTCACATCATGTCAAGCTTTTTCTGACAGAATTTTTCAAATATCTTGATAAAGACTACAAAGAATCTCAATTGTGCTTTTTCTGATGGTTCCGATTACAAATCTTTCACAACCTGCCATTAGGAGCACTTCAGTATTTGTTTTCCTCTCCATTATGAAGAGAAAACAAAATGCAAAGTAAGTTCGTTCATGATTCCAGACACACAGGAACATACTACAGAGAAAAAGTAGGCATCAAGACTGTATACATGCTTGCGGGTGGGGGGGGGGGGGGGGGAGGGCTTGGTACGTATTAAAATGTCCCTCACAACTGCCTAAGGTCATTTGAGTGGGCAGGACACATTAATAAACATTTTCAGTTTGTTGGAAATTTCAAATTTTGCCTGGGTGGTGGCTGAAGCCTACTCTTATCAATTTTGGACCACCAAGGGATCTTTAAGGTGCGCAACTTGGACAAGGGCCCACCAAGATTTTTCGCCCTTGTCCGAGAAGGCAAGGTATAGACCTTTCCTACCAGAAGATCAGGGATGTGGCTAAAAGACAGCAGTAAGAAGGAGCCAAGGAGTAGCAGTAGAAAGACTGCAGAAAGATTCAGGAGCCCAGTGGAGAAGACAAAGGAAGTGAGGGGGGTAGGGGCAGAAAGTAAGACGAAAACAGACGACAGATCATGACCAGAGAGCAGGAAAGGAGGTAAAAGGAGACAATTTCGAGAAGAAAAATTTCCCGTCGCTATCCCGGTTCAAACCCGGGACCTATGGAATGAGTGTCGAACACCTTAACCTCTAGGCAACGAGAGCCCCCAAGCTTGTGTTTATAGACACAGCTTATTATACAGTCAGAGAAAACTAAGTGCAATTGAACACAGGCTTGTGTTCACAGACAGCATTATGTTAGAAAACTAAATGCAAAGAGAGGACGTACATGCATCCTGGTCCAAAGACGACGTCATCAATAGCCAAAGCACCGTCAGGGTCACCGGGGGTCCCCTGGAAGATGAGCTGGAATGGGCTATTTGAAATGACAGAGGTCATCATCAGCTGCCAGTAGGTACCTGCCACTGAGGTAGTGAGGTGCAGGTGCAAGTCTGGGCCTCCATTGCTGTGAGTCCTCAGTCCAACCTTGATGCTTTGCTTTGACGAGGGAATCAGGGCAAAGAAACTCACCTGTGGGTCGTACAAGAACAAGATCAGGGACTGATGGAAATATGCACAAAAAAGAGAGAGAGAGAGAGAGAGAGAGAGAGAGAGAGAGAGAGAGAGAGAGAGAGAGAGAGAGAGAGAGAGAGAGAGAGAGAGAGAGGGTGTCATAGCACGTGAGACATATTGTATTTACTCGGCCTAATGTCCTGTCTTGTGCGTTTGCGTGAGTGCACCTATAAGTGTAACTTTTGTAACGCCTACTGCCATTGTTAACGACCAAGACAAATTTCTCCCTGCGAGTTGAATAAAGATTGTCATTGTCATTGTCATTGTCAGTGTCATTTTGGAACAACAATGTTTTTATTAGACTAGTAAAAGAAATTGAATTATAGATATTTCTCTAAACTATGCCAAAAGTACTTCTTTTGCTTTTTTGAGATGCACTTTACAACAACTCACCACTATAAACGCTATTTTTTTCCAGTAACAGAATAAGACAGACATAACACAGATAGGAAGAAAATAAGCTGATCACTTGATCAGCTATCTAAATAGGAGAAAGTACAAACAACTAACAAATTTAAGTTTGCAAATCTGTACACACGTTTTTAGCTTTAGTGAGAGTTTTATGGCACTTGCAACACAATAGATTTCACATGTGTTGGTATATTAAGCAAAAAAAAACTGAGAAGAGTTTGTCAGCTACATTGGGAAAGCAAAGTTATGGGAACAACTTTCCAGGAACAGAATAAGACTGAAAGGAGGAGGGGACTCAAAGCAAAAATTGAAAAGACAGAGGACAAGTAGTGATGAAGAGTGGGAATTAAATAATAGTGGCACCAGATACCACAGCAAGAAAACAGTTTGTTCTCTCTCTCTCTCTCTCTCTCTTTCTCTCTCTCTCTCTCTCTCTCTCTCTCTCTCTCTGTCTCTCTGTCTCTCTCTCTCTCTCTCTCTCTCTCTCTCTGTCTCTCTCTCTCTCTCTCTCTCTCTCTCTCTCTCTCTCTCTCTCTCTCTCTCCCTCTCTCTCTCTCTCTCTCTCTCTCCTTTCTCTTTACCTCACACTTGGCAGGTGTTGTAGCGCCAAAAACATCAGTTACGAGCCAGGCACTGTCCCCAGTTCCCGTGTTGGGTTGACCTTTCACAAAGAGGTAGTGTCCGGAAGACAGACTGGTGCTGTGGTCAATGCCAGACAGACCAGGGATCAGAGGCTGGCTGGAGTCCCATCTTTGCCAGTCCAGCTGCTCAGAAGTCACCTGCTGCAAACCCCCCATTGACGTCTCAAACGTGAGGGAAGTGTATTTGTCACAATGGAGACTGGCATCAGTCTCGTCTGATTTGTCACCGCAGTCGTCTTGGAGATTGCAAGTCAACATTTTGCTCACGCACGCTCCAGAACTGGTGCACTTGAACTTATCATTTGAGCACGCACCGGAGGATTGGGGCAGTCCGCAACCTTTGAATTCCAAACTGTCCAGCGCCATCTGTCCTGAGAAGCTGGATGACTGGGCTCTGTTAAAACTGAGGGTGAATGGTGACGTGCGCCTGCCAATTCCGACATTAACGTGGGTCCACTGACCAGCACTCTTTGTTTGAGTCCAGAGAGTAGTTGTTAAGCCTGCAGAGTTGATGTTGAGGTTGAGACGACCTGCTCCAGAGCCTGACATAAAGTAACGGAAACTGAGAACACATTCAGCTGCCGCCAGTTTGAACTGTCCACTGGTCAAGCTAGCAACCTGGCCGGCTGTGTTGCCATTGTTCTTATCATTGAGGTAGACGTAGCCACCACTGGTGCCAGCGCTATCTCTACGGGGTCCTTTGCTTTCCGGGATTGAAGAGGGCTGGCCCTGCTGCCAGTCCAGGTTGTCTACTTGCATCTCCATCCAGGAGCAAAGGTTCGAGTCAAATGAGCACACCTTCAGATCGTGGCACACAGCTTCGTCACTGCCATCGCTGCAGTCTTTGTGGAAGTTGCAGACGTTCTTCTGATTGATGCAGGTGCCACTTGTAACACAGCGGAAATTTCCCCCGGGGCATGCGGGTTTGGGAGAGGTGATCTGTGGTTTGGCTGTGGTAGGTGATCCTGTAGGCGGTGGTGAGGCTGGCAGATTACAGAAGGGACTGAAGATAATGTCATCAACATTCATTGAGCTTGATGCACCTTTTCCATTGACAGATTCAAAGACAAGCTGATGCACATCATTGAGAGTGTAAGAGAATTTCTCTTTTTTCCACTGTCCTGTCACCTCGGCATTGATTATCTTGCGGTATTTTTTCAGACCACTGCTAGTCTCTGTGTAAATAGAAAGCTTTCCAGAGTCCATGCCAGCTGTCAAATACCAGAAACGGACCTCACACACTTGATCTATTGCAGGCATACTACGGGAAATAGAAGACGTTGAATTATAAAGATATGATGAGTATATGCTACCTGAGGACAGGTAATGGCCAAACTGAGACATAGTTGTGTGGTCATGCGTTGCCCTGCTCGAACTAGGGTAAGAGTATGATATACTTGAAATAAGCGGTTGTCTTATTGACCACTCTACACCAGTGCTAATTTTGGTTTTCCAGTCACCGAGACCATTTTCAAATGTCGAATAAGAAAACGGATAGCAGACACCATCCGCTTCATCAGAGCCATCGCAACAATCCCGGCTGAGGTCACATTTTTGGTCCTCTGGAATACAAGAACCATCAGTACAAGTAAATTCTCCAACCTTACACTGTCTTATGGCTGGACGCTCACAGTGCTCAAAAGCAAAATCATCAAGAAATATATCAGGAACGCCAGTGTGACGGTAACTTTTCAGGTTGAATATAATCTGACTGTCAGCTGCACAAGATGGGATCTTTACAGAGGCTTTAGTCCAGTTTGTCAAACCAGAAACTCGAGAATCCAAAGTAAGGGGCCACAAGAAAGTATCGAAACCTCTCTGTCTAAGCCCTACACTAAACATAGATGGCCTTCTCTCAGCTCGATACCAGAATGAGAAAGAACAAAGACGGTTTTGCGTGCTGAAGATGGGAGACTCAAGAGCAGTATAAGCAGAGTACAATGATGTGTTGGCTTTGGGATACAAGATGTGGCCATTTGCTGTGCCCGGCTTATGGTCATTATAGTTGAAGGTATTGCCTGGTGTTCTGACCCAGGAGTAGGAGCTTCTGGTAGCCTGGGTTCGCCAGCCACACATACCACTCTCAAAGTCACAAGAAGAAGGGCAGTCTTTCTCATCTGTGCCATCAGTGCAGTCCTGGTGGAAATCACACATTGCCTTAAGTGGCATACACTTGCCATCACAGAGAAAACCTGGGCCTGAAGCATGAGTACAGGAACCCGTGGAGGACACTCGAGGCCTAGCATCAGGTAATGAGTAGACACGAGTGGCAGGAAGACATTCAGGAGTGAAAGAAAAATCATCTAAGCCAATGTTGGAGCTCACTGAGCCTGGAGTCCCATCAATTACCACACGGAAAAGGCTGGAGTCATCCAGAGTGACCACTGCTTTCTTCCATTCATCACCTGTCTGTGCAGGTAAAGACCACTTTAGAGACAACGCTCCTCCTTCCTGGGTCTCGGTATAAACATTTAGTCTAGTGGTTACATTACTTTGGGCATAATAGAAAAAACGCATTTCACATTTTCCATTTGGATGAGGGAAAAATATCCTGCTCTTTAGTCTAGCTGTGTCATTGACTCCAGAATCAAAACGAGTGTTTATATACATGAAGCCTCCAGTCTGATTACCATATGTATGATCTCGTGCCAGATGGCCAACTGCTCCTGTTTGGTACTGGCCTTTTATCAAGCCCCAGTTCAGTTGCAATGTTCTGGAAATTACAAAGCCACATGTGCCCCTTTCAAAATCACAAAGAGTGTATGAATTGCACTTTTGTTCATCAAAGCCATTGGCACAATCTTTCGCGAGATCACATTTAACACCTGATGGTTTGCACTCAGAAGAACCGCTACATTCAAACTGGCCACTTCCACAGCTTCCAGTGCTTTGGGTTTTGAAGCAAGACTTGCTGAAAGATATGTCATCAATGGCAAGGCTATAGGAAGTGGGAGCACTCTTATACTCATATCTGAAGATTATCTTAAATCCGGGAGCTCTCGACCCTATACCAATAGTCCTCTTATTCCAAGTAGAGAATGCATATGGAGAGCTGAGGAGGATAGCTCCTTGGACAGACCTGTAGTCATTGGTATCTTTTGGATACAGGTACACCCTGAGACGGCCAGCTGTATATTCCATCATGTAATAAAACTGAATTTCACATCCGGCTTCTGTGGCCCCATATATGGGAGACTCCAAAATTGAGTAGCTGGCATAGCCAAGCCCAGTGTCTCGAACCAGGAGGAACCAGCCAGTTCCACCTTGACCTACCGTGTGGTCATGACTTGGCTTGATCATCACATCTGTTGAAGAGGAATTGACTCGGCTGAAGATGTATTCACCACTGCTCATGTCCCTCCAGCCACACTGTGAGGTTTCAAAATCACAAGCTCCGCAGTTCTGTTCATCGGAGTGATCCTGACAGTCATAGCTGAAGTCACATTTCTGAGACAATCGGATGCACTTGCTCTTGTCAGCACACTGCCACTGCCTGTCATCACCACATGGATTAGGAATAGTAGCAGCCGTAGAGGAGGGTATAATCAGTGTTGGTAGCTGCTGTGTCATGGAAAGCTTGCAGCCTGAAGAAAAGATGATATCATCTAAGCCTATGGCGTCAGTGGCACCATAGATGCCAGTGCTCGAATAGCCTAATACTGCTTCTAGAACAACCTGGAAGAGAGTGGTGCTGCTAAGAGGAATCCTGTAAGACTTCCAGAAATTACCAGGAGGACTCGGGACACTAAACACTTTAGACAGGAATCCCCCCACAGCCGTGCGAGTGTAGATGTTGAAATTTCCTACATCTTCATCAGACATGTGTATATGGACAATCATGTAACAGCCAGGTGAAGTTTGGTCCAAAATAGGACTCAGTAGCCAGGCTTTGTCCCCAGCAAACTGTTGAGAGTCCTGGAGACTGAGATAATGGCCGGAGGGCTCAGAAATTGTATGGTCTTGAAATGTTGAAAAAACGTGATATTTGGAAGTATCCTGGCTTTTCCGAGACCAGTCCAAATTATCTGCATAGGCCTCTTGAGTCCAATTGCAGAAATCGACTTCAAAATTACACCTATGGAAAGAGGCACACGTTGTTGAATTCTCATCACTGCCATCTCCACAATCGTTAATAAAATTACACTTCAGGCTCGGGTTGATGCAAGCTCCATTCTTACACTTGAACGTGTTGAGTCCCTTACAGCTGTCACCAGGTTGAGGATAGCCACAGTTTCTGAACTTTATGTCATCTACAGAGAAAGAGTTATAGCCATAATTAGTACTTTCAGAAAAGATCACAGAAAAGGTTGCACTAGAGCTACCCAGTGGTATCACTTGTTGCAGCCAGCTATTTCCAAGGGAAGCTTCAGTTGTCCAAAGTGTCACTGTCTGTACTCCCTCCTTTCTCTTGACCCTAAAATGTCCGGGATTTGTACTTTCTGCATAGAGGTAGAACACAAGCTCACAAGTTGGAGCAGATCTCCGCAGCAAAGGACTGTTGTAACTGATTTCTTGGAAACTAGAACCAGACGATGAAGAAGACAAGTAGTTGCCATTTGCTGATCCCAGAGTGTGGTCAAAGTCTGGGCCTCTTGAAGAATTTAGTCCACTGATTATTTCCCATTTTTGGCTGTATCTGAATCTCGCATTTTTCCATTTGCACTCAGAGCTATCAAAACTGCAATCATAGCCACAATCTTTCTCTTCCTCACCATCAGAGCAATCATAGACAAAGTCACAGACTTGGGAGAGAGTCAAATACTTGTTGTCTTTGCTGCAGTGGAAGGCATTTTTAGTTTGCGCTGGCATTGGCAGAGACTCACAGGTTCCATTTTGTATGCTAATATCATCAAGAGCAATAAAACGAGACCTAGAATTGCCAATAATTCCCAGCAAGACGACAGTAAACTCCTCATCTAGAGCCTTCAGTGTCACACGTTGCACCTTCCACATTCTGGTACTGGTGTCCGGGATGCTCAGCAGAGTGCTATTGGCAGCCAGCTGTGACATAGGCACCACTGTGACATTTAGAGAGCCCTGGCCTTGGCCGCTTGTGTAAAACCAAAAGTTGAGGCAGTAGTCAGTGTGTGCACTCAGAGTAGGAGATGTCAAGCGTGCTGTTGAGCCTTGCGCAAAGTTTGAGATCCTTGACATCACCATGGAGCCCCCGTAGATGGTATTCTGAGTGTGGTCCAAATTTGGACCATAGGTCATATAGGTGGAGAAACTCCTTCGTCTGATCCAGTCAAGGTCATCATCATCCTCGCTGTTGGTCCAGGTGCACAATTCCCCTTCAAAGTCACAAGTTCCCAGACCTGGGCACATCCCTGGCATTAAGATGATGTCATCAAGTGCAATGTCACCAGTATAATTGCTACCCATAATTCCTTCAAAGATGATGCGGAAGTGCAGACTGTCCGACACCGTGACTGTGGCTTGATGCCATCGAGTGCCTTGAGGACCAGATTGAGACCAGATTTCTTGGGCAGATTGTTCCAAGGTGCCATCTTCATACTGCAAGAGATTTAGAGTACCCATCCCTGCACCATTCATAGAATACCAAAAGACCAGGCAAGAGGCTGTGGTAGGATCAAGCAAAGGTGTCTCAATCTTTGCTGACTGACCAGGGGTTCGGGAGGATGCCTCGGTATAAATGTAGTGGCCTTCTCTTGTCAAGAAAGAGTGATCTGTCTGGGGCCCTGTGTTAACGCTTAAAGTCCTAGATGTTTTGAGGGTCCAGTCAAAGTCATCTCCTGCCAACTGATGAAAGTTACAAAGACCGTCTTCAAAGTCACAACCAGGTTGATGCGGACAGTCCCCTTGATTCATGCTGACATCGTCCACAGCGATTATGCTTGTAAAGCTTGAGCCACCAGAACCTTGGATGACGACATGTGTATCCCCATTCATATCCTGGACATGTACTTGAGCAAACTTCCATTCTGGGCCTCGAGTGCCAAACCGAGTCCAGAGCAGTTCTCTTATGCCGTATGATGACTTGGCGTAGATGCTGAGTCCATCCACTGTTGTTCCATACATGAAGTACCAGAACTTAAAGCAAATTCCTCCACTAGAAATTGCAACAGTCGGGCTCTCTAGCATGGCTATATTTGTTCCTTGACCAGTCCCCCTCACATATATGTAGTGACCACTGGCATCCTCATGTGTGTGATCAGAAGGTGGCCCAGAAAGCTGAGTGAATTGACCACTTCTAGTATACCAATCTATGTCATCCGTCTTGCTTTGTTTCCACAAACAAAATCCTTCCTCAAAGTCGCAGTTCAAAGATGTTGGAGGATAACTTGCTAATGTACTTTGTGGTGTTGTAGGTCTTGGGGTGTACACCGTTGGACAGCGATAGCCAAAAGTCCTCACATCATCTATAGCAATATCTCCTGTGTAGTTCCCACCATAGGTAGCCTCAAACATAATCTCAAACGGACTAGACTCTGTAAGTGCCACCCTGGCTATTTTCCAAGAATTTCCTTGATCCCCACCCAAGTCCCATTTTTTATTAGTCACATTGCTAGAGGATGACCTTGTGTACACAGTCAGGTTACCAATTCCAGCTCCATACATGTTGTACCAGAACTCCAAGCAGCTTGTGGAGCCGGAGAACTGTACAGGATCACTCTTTAAAATAGCATTGTCTCCAAGTCTCAAGCTTCGCGAAGTCTCAATGAATGTGTAGGTACCCAAGGACGTCCCTCTCGTGTGATCAACTTGCGGACCTGTCTGGAGAGAGCCTGTGGGACCTCTGTTCAGCTCCCAGTCAAACTTGTCGCTGCCCTGCACATTAACAAAGCCACAAAAGCCATTATCAAAATTACAATTAGCAGGACTTGGACAAGAGCCATACTCAACAGATATATCGTCAATTCCGATGTTTCCCTTATAAGACTTTCCAACTACACCTTCAAATTGAAACTCCAAGGGTGAACTTCTGCCATATACTTTTACAGTGGCTCTGTTCCATGTGTTTCCTTGATCCCCTTCCAGATGCCAGATTTGAGACCGTGAATAGTTGCCCAACTTTTTGTACACCCTCAGAGCTCCAATATCTGAGCCATACATATGATACCAGAAAGTCAAGCAGGCAGAGTAGAGATGATATGTTTTTGTCTTTAAGACAGCAGTTTGATTTTGGGTTTTTCCAGACACATCAATATAGGCGTACTGTCCAGAACTTGAGCCAAAGGTGTGGTCGGTGCTTGGGCCTGTACCAGATGATGCGGTTAACCTACTTCCAAGAGACCAGTCAAAGTCATCGTTAGTCTCTTGCACCAAGTCACAGAAGCCGAAGTCAAAGGTGCACTCTCGCAGCGATGGACATTTTCCACGAGTAGTTGCAATGTCATCAATGGCAATACCACCACCACCAAAAGAGCCTGCTACAGTGGCTCTGAAAAGTAATTTGTACCCTTTGGTCATGTTGACGAAGACGTTTTGCTGAAACCACCGGTCACCAACAGTCCCTGTATGTGACCACAAAACATCATCAGTACCATAATCATAAGTAGCCTTCAACTGTAAGGTACCAATATCATATCCATGCATATATGCCCAGAACGAGAAGCAGAAGCCAGAGGGATCAGTAGCAGGGGCTTGAAGGCTTACAAGATCTGCTGTGTCATTTGCCTTGCGGGACATATCGTCTACCACATACATGTAATACCCCCTGCCTCCATGTCCACTTTTTGGACCTGTGCCAAATATAAAGCTCGAGCCCGTTTGTCTTGTCCAATCAAAAACATCCCCATTTTTTTGTTTCCAGTTGCAAGTGTTTGAGTCAAAACTGCAAGCCAAACTGGGTGGGCGTTCTGCAGCTCTACAGTACTCAAAAACAATGTCATCAATGGCAGCGTAATCTTGATTGCTTGCAGTCCTAGTCTGATCGGCTTCAAAGGAAATTTCAACCTGGGCCCCTTCAGGCATGGGGCCAGCAAAGCGTCCAATGTAAGCAGAGACAGAACTCCAGCTTATTGCGGAGCTGGGCCTGGTCCACACTAGCACCATGTTACCTCCTATTCCAACAGAGACATTGAGCCTACCAGCACGTTGTCCAATATGGTACTTGAACTTCAATGTGCATGTACTACCAATGGGCCCAAGGGGAGGCGAGCGGATCACAGCTGGTGACGACAAAAGACCATAATCTGGCCGAACATAAATGTAATGTCCTTTGGATGTCTGCACATTGACGTCAGTCCTTGGCCCAGCTACTCCCATCATCTGAAGGTAGCTCATGGACCATCTGTATGGACCTGAGCTTGCGTACTTCCAGCCACATAGACCTGCTTCAAACGTGCAATTGCCGCAGATCAGTTCATCTGAATTATCAGCGCAGTTTTTCTTGGAATCGCAGACAAAAGCCGGAGAGATGCATTCTCCACTGTTACAACGGAAACTACCACTGGCGCAGGGAGCCAAGGTGCTTATAGTGCTAACAGCATAGCCTGGTGTGGGAAGAGTAGAACCAGAAGAGAGCATTTTACAGCCAGAAGACAGTGATACATCATCAATGGCCATGTCGCCTTCAAAAGACCCAGCAACGCCTTCCAGAATCACTCGGAAAGGTTTGCTGCTGCTGAGGGAGAGAATCTCCCGATCCCAGAAGTCTTGACTTGAACTTTGTCTGGTAAAAATTAAATTGGGATAACCACCATCCTCTGTGGCTGTGTAGATATTCAAGGGTTTTATAGTAGCGCCTAGCATGTGGTAATAGAAGGTTAGATGGCAACCATCAGAGGTCTGAGCTGCATCAATGACTGGACTCAACAGCCGTGCCTTCTGGCCTGTTATAGCTGGACTGGATGTCTCAACGTAAATATAATAGCCCGTGTCTAGTCCCGTGGTATGATCGATAGATGGGCCCGTGGCAAATGACGGTGTTTTCCCTTTGTTGCGCGTCCAGTCGAGTTGATCCTTAGTGTCTTGCATCCAGCCACAAAAGCCAGATTCAAAGGTGCACTGAGTAGAGGAGGAGCAATTGGCAGGAGACTCGTCAGTGCCATCACCACAGTCGTCAGACAAATCACACATATAGATTTCATCAATGCACACGCCGTTTTGGCATTTGACCTGGTTGGCTCCACAAGGGCTGGAAGAGGCGGCCGGGCTAGCACAGTTGACGAATGTGATGTCATCAATGGCTACAGAACCCTTGCTTGCAAAATCTTTTGTGCCTTCAATAAATACAACAATGTTGGCATGGTGATGACCAATGAGGATATCAGCCTTGGTCCAGCCCTTGGTGACATAAGGAATGCTGGCTGTCCACAGCTCCACAACATGAGATCCCACCTGAAAGAGGGGCAAAATCAGACAAAACAATTCAACTTAAATTGGAGGAAGAACATGTATGTGGAACAAAAAAAAGACATATTTATTGGAGCAAAAACACTCAAAGGTAATGATATGGTGAAGGCCGTTCTGGAATTTACATTACTTGTATGTGAATACGAGCTACAATAGGGCTTTTGGGTGTATCACCTGTGCTTTAACTCACCCAGCTCTATTGCTGATAATATCGGTATGTGCGTGCAATGCTCCAACCCTAACACCGACGGTATCGATATGGAAAATTTTCCTTTGTAACCGAAAACACTACTTTTGTGTGAAGCAGACTATAGCCTAATTAGAAGAGTAACCATTTTTCATTTGAAACATACTATGACCTGAAGTGCAAGCCCAAATTAAGATCAAAGAAAGCTATATTTGTGAAACATGTGAGGGGGAGTGAGAAATTTGAACGTACTTCCTTTCTTTTTGTTTACTTTTTGACTTGGTATATAGACCTTCTTCCACGGAGTATTTCATATAAACTATGACATACTTTGCCTTCAAATTTTCAATACACACAAATAAAGGTTTGAATAATATTGTGCGCAATATGTGGGTAGGATACGTTAAAATTTAGTATTTTTTTCAATTTTTCAAAAAGTGGTAAAAATATCTAGGGAGAACAGACAACCCGGAAGTGTAGGCCTAGGGTTGAGTGAGTTAAGCGTGCTGGAAAGATGCTCTAAAAGAGTGAGTTAAGCGTGCTGGAAAGATGCTCTAAAAGAGTGAGTTAAGCGTGCTGGAAAGATGCTCTAAAAGAGTGAGTTAAGTGTGTTGGAAAGATGCTCTGAAAGACAATCTAGAATAGTGCAGTGAGTCTGACAAGACATTACAATCTAAGGTCTGGTGAGGTAATGATAGCACACAGAGCATGCTGTAGAGCATGGATATTTGCTATATAAAAATGACCATTACGGCCATCATGTTATTATCAAAATCATTATCATAATTACTAATATTATCATTATTCTTATATTCTTATAATATTATTATTATTATTATTATTATTATTATTATTATTATTATTATTATTATTATTATTATTATATTACACTAGACACTGCCATAACAAGACAAGCTTTGCTCAAAACAATCAGTGGCCAGAAAAGGCAAACCTTTCACAATGTGATAGACTACCCATCTAAAACAGCATCCTACCATAAATACTTTGACCGGATTGCTTCTCTTTTTCATATTTCAAAAATTACCTTTACTCTAAAATGACACCCCTATACATACTTTGACCTGAACATCTGACTTTTCCATCTTAAAAAAAAACTACCATGACCGCCATGTGACATAAAAATCCTATGCACATCCACAATGGAAAGCCTTATTTGTTTACGGAGACATAGCGTAAATAGATGTACCTGGACAGAAACTCTCAGGTTGCCACCTGTGCGCTGGTAGTAGAACTCAAGCTGGCACTTCTCATACGTTGGTGGCAAAGTCGGTGTGGCCAGTGTTGCCCAGTTATCATAACGTCCGGAACTTCCGCTCACGTACATAAAGTGGCCACTCGTGTTACCAAAGGTGTGATCCGCACCAAACCTCTCCATCACGTCAGGTGCTGTCGAGTCCTTGGCTTGCTTCCAGCGGTAGGAACCATCAGAAACACTGGCCAGGCCACACGTATCCTGCTCAAAGGTACAACTTCCGCAGTGGGCTTCGTCAGAGCCTGAGTTACAATCGGCTTTGAAGTCACACACCTGAAATTTTTCATAAAAAACATATTTTTTGAAAAAAACTACAAAAACGCAGTTTGATAATCCAGTAGGCCTACTATTACAAAAATACTGCAGGCACTAGAAGATAGTACTATTTGGGTTTGTTTTTTTAGGGGGGGGGGGGGGGGAGGGTTCAGATACACATGCACCTTTAGCATTGTGTTCTACAAGTGGCTAAATAATTGTTTTTTGAAGTCTTAATTAAGATGAGTTAGCATGTGCTGATGTTTGTTTTCACTGCTGACGTCCATAGTTTGAGATTCCTTGGAAAATAGAAATGTACCATTTTTTTGGTGCCTTTACTCGATGTTTTTCAGTAGTATCCATACAGAAATGTGTACCTAAATGGACATAAAAGGTGTTGAGCAATAACAGAAAAATTCTATAAAAATGTCCAAACTGATGGAAAAATGCAGTTTTCTTTGATTTCAACATTTTGACGAGCACCTAATTTCACCACGATGCCGCAGAAATGTAGTAACTGATGTATTAAGTGTGTGCTGACCTGATCTGCTGGCAGAGATTTCCCAGAGCCGTCACTACATTGAAACCTCGGGGGAGGTCCGGAGCACAGCCCTGGACTGACTGTAATATCATCCAAAGCAATGTCACCGTAGAGTGGGTCTCCTGTTTTGGCTTCAAACAAGATCTGATACGGCTTACTGGATGTGATGTTCAACTGAAAATTACAACGGAATCAAATTTGGAAAGTTTGCAATGTGACAAATGTAAAAATGGAAGGAAAAAGATCATTGATCATTCGCATGAACTCAGCATATAATTTGGCTTTATCATGAAGAGAGTCTTTGAATTCTCACTGTATGTGAGACCAAGCTATACTTGCTGTTGGAGGCAAAAAGAATGGACATAATAATATATGTTTTTACCTAACCTTGAATACAGACATCCCTAGGTGACTGCACAGGCAGATGAAAAACTTAGGACTGAACCTGTGTCTGGCCCACCTCAACATCCCACGGTAAAAAATACTTCGGTAAGTGGTCAATGTATATTATGTCAGAAGTCAGTGTACACGTAAGTAGTCAGTATGTGAGGCAGCGTGGTGGAATCAGGCTCTCGTCAAAATAATCAAAGTGAAGAAACTTGCATTTTTCTGCTGGTTTTTTAAATTTTTATCCAATTTTTGTTTTTTGGCTCAACACCTTTCATTCCCATTTAAAAACTCATTTCTGTGTGGATTGTTCATAAAAACATTGATTAAAGGCACAGAAAATGTAAATTTTCAGTTACCACGGACTCTAAAGCTAAGCAAATAGCTAATCTTTAGCGGCCATTTTCTCACTAACAGTACCTCTGAAAACAGGTGATCTCCACCTCCTTCTTTTGCAAATATCCCGACTTGTATTCAAGATAAATGGATACTTTTTTCTTCCAAATAAAGACCAGTGAACAAGCTTTAAGATGATACTAATAACTCTTCAATCCCAAAAATTGACGAGAGCCTGATTCCACCACGCTGCCTCATATATATATAATATGCATAGGTGGTCAAAGTATACGTAAGTGGTCAATGTATACGTAAGTGGTCAATGTATACGTAAGTGGTCAATGTATACGTAAGTGGTCAGTGTATACGTAAGTAGTCAATGTATACGTAAGTGGTCAATGTTTACAACATACAACCATACAGACTACCTCGAATATCAGATATTTAAAGCCAGAAGTGAAATTCTCCAGCACAAAGTATCAGGCAGAAGGTGCCCCATAAAGCACATCTTAAGCGGTGGTCCCATGCATTAAAACTATAGTGCGATCATAATTCATGGCGCAACTTATCCTTAAACATCTCCTTAACAGGTGAACGTGCAATGTCACCCATACTTTGAATAGCAGTTTGAGTATCAATTTGTCTTAGCTTAATCATATTTTTCCATATCTAGGCTAAATTTTAAACCTTTTTTAAAATGAATTTACATGTATATAAAATACTATAAATCTCCGTCATGAGGAAAATGGGATTGTTCACAGCACTTCCCGCTTCTCATACAAATTTTGTTCACACATATGGCCTACCTCACAGCTCACCAATGGTACTTTTTATGCGCAAAACTTCTTACAAGAAATAAATTTATGGTGAACACATTTTTTGCATTAAGGTTCTCAAAACAGGCGTTCAATAAGCACAATATAGCATTTACAAAAAAATGATGGACTTGCTTTTTAAAGCAATATTGCCCTCGCTGCAAACCATTTAAAATCTGTTGAAACCACCCACTTCCGTTTTTTGTTCGTATTTAGTAAGGAATTTTCTAGCCGGTGTTTACAAAAATATATATCCTTTAACTGTTTGCCATCCCATCTTGCCGATCGGCAAGTACACCGAACTTCCGCTCCCATCACAAAACGGCGATCGGCGATGTTTACCACCCAGTTTCTTTGGATTTCCCCCAAAATTCTTGTAAAGGCAAGGGCTTTTACTATATGAGCCTTTTGATGGCAAAATGTTAAGATAAATTGATACAAGTCATTGTGCAAAGCTGGAGTATCTGTGTTCAACAGTTTCGGAAATATTTGACAACAAGTTGAGCCACGAATTTTTGCCTCACTATAAGAGCAGAAACAGCACATATATTACCATCAACTCTTAAATCCTGGTAAAGATAAATTGGTACCTTTGTTTTTTTGTTTCCTGTTTTCTGCCAACACAAATTTGTAAGAAAATAAATAGAAACAGAAGTCATATCAGGAATTTTCAACAATCGAGTCAGGAAACTTCCACCTACACGCAAAAGCCAAAACATGGAAACAATTCTTTAGAGGCAAGCTATCGGTCAGACCAATAAAGGTTGAGAAGGAAATAGCTTTCCAACAAACAGACCAAGATACTCAAAAACGTAACCTCCCTGCTCGTAAAATCAAACTCATACCTTCTGTATACAGCAGTGAAAAGCTTGACACCTTCTGGACAGGCCCCATACCAGCTGATCCTATCCCCAGGACCAGAGCCGCCGCCCACATCCCTTGTAGATACTCGTTTTAAAGACATTTTTTCACTTCTAATCAACTCAAACTGGCTTCAACTTCGGTGAATTCGAAAGGGAAACAACTCTTCTGTGCTTGAACAAGCAGTCGGAAAACATGGATAATTTTGAAAAAATCTGGACTAGCTTGAAATAGCGGTATTGCCATCGCGTAAATATACGTCGATGGTTCAATTCGGTAGGGCGCAGATCGCATTTTATATGTACGTCTGTGGTCCCGAAGGTGTTAACCATATTATTATATCATAGATGCCTGTGTAGCCAAATTTACGAACAAAAAAAAAAGATACTGAATGTCCAAAGCGAGCCCACTTGCTGAACTTCTTAAATGTCTGTGTTGGCCAGCCACAGTAAGAAAGAGTACAGGGCTATATCATTGATATAGAGTTAATCAGCAGCTCGGTCCAAGACTTAAAATTAATTCAATCTACTATTTCATTCTTTAAGTGTTACAAAGTTTTTTTAGAGGGAAGTTGGTAAAAAAGGAGGGCTGATTGCAATTTTGAACTGATACATTTTTTTCTCCTTTTCTTTCTAACTTGAAGTAACCAGTAGCAAATGTTTAGAGATATGTTTTGAAATGCCAGCTACCATTGCCATCAAGTAAAGTCTGTAGCGTTTTGGTTCGAATCCTCACGGTTGCATGCAAGACAGCATTTTGATTTCCGTGCAATGACCCTTATCTTTACAGTGTTGTTGTCTTTCTGCTGCAATGCTGTATCCCACCTCATATAATAATATAGTCTAACTGTTTCTATCTGGGCATTGAACCTTTACAATTAAGCAGTCATGCAGAGGCAAATGTGTCATGACGCAGTGGAATCATGCATTAGTCAGTTTTGGGGCTAGGGGAGTTATTGGTATCATCTCAAAGCTTTTTCATTAGTGTTGTTTTCAATTACAAAAGTGTTCATTTATTGAGATGTTTGTGTTTGAAGGAGGTTGGGATCCCCCGGTCTCAGAGATAAAATTAGTGAGAAAATGGCCACCATAGTTTAGTTATTTCCTTAGCTTGAAAGTTCATTGTTTATGCCTTTAATTGGTGTTTTTCAGTAGGCCAACAATCCACACAGAAATGTGTTCTTTAATGGACATGAAGGTGTTGAGAGCCAAAAACCAAAAATTTAATAAAAATTCCCAAACCTGCAGAAAAATGCCAGTTTTTTTCACTTTCATTATTTTGACAAGAGCCTGTTTCTCCATGCTGACTCACAATTACACTTGGTTTTTTTATTCTTGGGTTCCACTCTGAGGCTGTGTGCAAAAGAGAGACTTTTGAGGCCCTGCTCTTGCTATGGGACTTTGCAAACAAATGTGTCACAACATGGTGGAACCAGGCGCTAGTCAGTTTTGGAGCGTTTGAAGTTATTGATATCATCCTAAAGCCTGTCCATTTGCCTTGCTTTAGATTTTTAAAATCCATTTATCTTGAATACAAGTCAAGATATTGACGATTGAAGCAGGTGGGGGTCGCCTGGTTTCAGAGGTAAAATTAAGAAGAAAATGGCCAAAGTTGAGTTATTTCCTTAGCTGGATAGTATGTGGAAACTGAAAACTTTCATCCTTTATGCTTTCAATCAATGTTTTTCAGTAAAATGCGCAGAGACATGTGTTTTTTTACAGGAAATGAAAAGTGATGTGCCAAAAAACAAAAATTCGTTAAAAATCCCCAAACCTGCGGAAAAATGCCAGTTTCTTGACTTTCATTATTTTGACGACTGCCTGATTTCACCACGCTGCCTCACAAATTCATACATAACTAGAAATATAATATTACGGCATTGTCGTGCCTTGAGAATCAGCTCAGTCACTGCATATTAAATATTAAAGCATTCTCGCAGCTCTTAATTACTGCTCACAAAATTACCTGTTTTTGATCCCATACAAAAGCTCCTGAATATTTGCTGACTGTCATTTTATGTATGAGGTGGCTGTCGCCTAAGATATCATCATCTAAGAGAACAGTCAAAGACCCCTGAGAGATTGAAGTGATGAATCCAGTGTCGAAGTAGACAAAGAAGGTCAGGCATGAGCCATTGGTTGAGGGTAGTGCCTCTGATATGAGCTGCGCAGTGTCACCCTTGTTACTCTTATCTGAGTACGCTATCATGAAGTGACCTAAAGAAGATAAGCGAAACAGAGGGATGAAGTAAATCCAGGGACATATTTTGTTAAATTCTTTGGAATTCTACATTGTTAGTTAAGATGACCCAATAGTCTTGCAACTTTTATGATCAAATGTTGACAAGATTTCCCCATATGTAAAGTTTTGAGTTTAAAAAAAATATGTAATTGATGTTCTAATATGAAAGATTATAAAGGACATCAAGCTGTAATATTAAAGATGAATAAATGAGCAACAGTATGTTCCAAAGCATTAATAACCTGTTAGGTCCTATTGCATAAGAAAAGATATTCTATATTCAAAGGCCTTCTGTTAGATTTTTTACAGATTTGCAAGCCCTCTTTTCAATATGTATATTACATTTTCAAAGAAGAAAATTCATTCATAATAATAAATCAGCAAGCAAAATTCTCAGTTGAAGCAAAAGGAATTAATTATTTAGAAAGTGACAGCCCATTGCAAGACTCCTTCATATGTCACTTTTCTAAAGGCATATGGCAGAGTCTTACACTATGCAATCAATAGAAATGTACCCTGGACTCCCAGTGTGTGGTCTGCATAGGGGCCACGGCTAGAATAAAAGTTATCAGCTGGATCTTGATTGATGTCCCAGTCGAAATCATCTGTACCCTCTCTGTTGCTGTATAGGCAGAAACCGTTTTCAAAGTCACATGACCCCGGGGCAGGACAAGGACCATCCGAAATAGAGAGGTCATCAATGGCCATGTCGCTGGCTATTCCGTTGACCGTTCCCTCAAACACAATCTGTATCAAGACAATGTGATGTTGAGGCATTAATGATAATTGCTACTACCTTTACAGGTGCTGAAATACATTGGTTGTTACCTTAAACACAAAGACAATGTGACATTAAGGCATTAACAATAATTACTGCTACCTTTACTTGCACTGATAATAGAATATCAGAAAAATGTAATGAAAATGATTTTCAAAACTATCATTGCGAAAACACATAGAATGACATAATTTTTGCTCTAATGGTTCAGCAGCCAGCACCGCCCAAGAGTAGGAATACTCCCTCGAAGACAAGGCATGACATAGTCCAGCTGTTGAGATATATAAGTATTTCATCTCAAATGATAAAGTGTAATGCCAGTGTAGCTAGCCACACATTCAAACATCACTGCAAAGAAAGCTGCATAGAGAGTGGCAACTGGAACACATTCTCTTTCAGTGATTTCCCTGAGATGGAAAACAGATATCTACAATAGAGATTAGGGTGTGCAAATCCAATAAAAGAATCAAGCCAGCGTGTCTAATAGATGACAGCTGTTTGCAGACTTACCAAATAGGTCCTAGATGACAGCTGTTTGCAGTCATATCTAATAGATGACAGCTGTTAGCAGTCATACCTAATAGATGACAGCAGTGTGTAGCCTTACCTAATAGACAACAGCTCTTTGCAGAATTACCTAATAGATAACAGCTGTCTGTAGATTTACCTAATCTAATAGATAACAGCAGTTGGCAGACTTACCTAATTTAATAGATGACAGCTGTCTGCAGTCTTACCTGATAGATCGCAGCAACTTCCTGCGATGATGCCTATTCTCCTACTAAGTAACCATGTAAGTAAGAAGACAGCTGTGAGAAGTCTTACCTAAAAGATGACAGCTGGTTGAGGTCTTACCTGGTAACTGACGCTGCTGCTGATGTTAAATTCGGCGGGCAGCCAAGAATCCTTGTGGTTCCCACTGAGCGTCAATACAGGCGGGTTCAGTCGGTTTTGGCTTTTAAGATACACTTTCAGAGTGCCCATGCTAGTGCCATACATATGGTAGAAAAACTTGGCGCATTTCGCAGTGGTGGGACTATGCACTGGTCCAATGACACGAGCGACATCTCCCGCCACTCGGGGGGAAGATGCTTCTGTGTAAATGTAGGATCCTGAATAATACAGAAAAAAAAAGTGAAATGAGTGAGTGGAACCAAAAAGGTGTACATGTACTAAACGATACAGAGAAAAAAGGGAAATGAGTAAATTGAACAAAGAAAATATACAAGTATGAACCTGAAAAAAACAGAGAAAAAAGTGAAAAGAGTGAATGGAACAAAAAAAGCAAAAACAAATACCACATGTCCAAAAAGATGCTAGCATGATTTTTACAGTAATAAGTGGCTTCCACTGTGTGCATATGTTTTGGCAATTCAAATTGTTCTTGTGTTTAATAGCTTAAACAAAGCTGGCCAGTTTTGTTAAATGCAAATTTTGAATGCTTTTTTGAAAGCAGCTTTTTTGACAAAACCAATACAAAGTAGTTATACAGCTAGTATTTGAGCTCTTATATGAAAGGATTGAATCTCATTTTTTGTTTTTGTAAAGTGTTTTACGGCGCTCGCAACTGCATAAGGTCATATGAGCGCGCGGGACACACCTAATATTTTCAGTTGGTAGGAAATTTTGAATTTTGCCCGGGTGGCGGCCGAAGCCTACTCTTATCGATTTTAGACCACCAAGGGATCTTTAACGTGCGCAACTTGCACACGGGCCCTCCGAGATTTTTCGCCCTTGTCCGAGAAGGCTAGGTGTAGATCTTTCCCACCAGAAGATCAGGGGTGTGGCAGAAAGACAGCAGTAAGGAGGAGCCAAGGAGTAACAGTAGAAAGGCTGCAGAAAGAGTCAGGATCCCAGATGAGGGAGCAAAGGAGATGCGGGGTGGGGGCAGAAAGTGGAATTGAAAGCAGACGACAGAACATTGCTAGAGAGCAGGAAAGGAGGTGAAAGGAGACAATTTTAGAGAAGAAAATTTTTCGGTTGCTACCCGGATTCGAACCCGGGACCTTTGAATGAGAGGAAAACACCTTAACCTCTAGGCCACGAGAGCCCCCCATTGAATCTCACCCAAAAACCAAAATTAATTAAAATTCTGAGAGAAGAAAACCTTTTTTATAATATGTGAACAGAACTTTAAGACATTGTCCAAAAACGATCTAGAAGAACTAATCACACAGTGATCTCTATTAACGTACAAGAGTCATCAGCCTCTTTTTGCTCCATTTTCGTAACTGAAACTCATACTGACAACATTTCCCATAGAAACCAAGAGACAACCAGGAAGAAGATTTTTACATCATCCTTCCTCCCCTGGCCCTGTATCTCGTATATAAAGTAAGAAAAAAATATTTCTAAAAAATAACATATCTCCTCCTCCCCCCCCCCCCCCTCCACCCCTACCTGTCCCAATCTAAAAAAAAAAATTGTTTAAACTATCCGCCGCCCCCCCCTTTTTTTTTTCTTTTTTTTTCCCCCCCCCCCCCCCCCCCCCCCCCCACCTACCTACTCTCTGAACCTGTCCACAAATCCCCTTTAACCAGTATCGTAATTTGCTGAACTGTTTCTATTAGACATGCTTTGTGTAAATAATTCAATGGATACCGTACTTTTTCAGCTTAAAGAAATCTTTGCCTTTTTTTAGAGACTGTTTGTTCTATTTACAAACCAGATCCAATTACAGGCAAACAACTGCTAAATCAAAAGTTTGGTAATCTAGCATTGTGCTTGATGAATCGATGAAGCATAAATGTGAGGTGAGCTGACAAAATGAGTTACTTCTCGCAATCCATGCCTGGAGATGTCAGCTGAAATTAGACACATAAAACTTTTAGATTTTGACCTGATTTGGTTTTTTTCTCTCAAGTTAAGTATGTCTTTCATTAGTTCGCATAATAAGTTGTACAAGCCAAACCCATAAATCTGGAGTATCTATCTGTGTCCGTGGTGCTTAGGGCCTATATAAATCTGAGTATCAACCCATTTTGAAAGAACGCCTCATAAACTGACCCTGTGTCATGCAGGGGTTGACCTACCTGCAGCGGAGTCATAGGTGTGGTCAGACTTGGGACCAGTTCCGTACGAATCTGTAGAACCACTGGCTCTTGTCCAAGAGAAGTCTGCAGTTGCATCATTGGTAAATCCGCAGATTTTGCTGTCCTCAAAGTCACACAAACCTGTCACAAGATGTTTGTTTTTCATTCTTTTATTATTTTTTTAAAAGTGAGTGTTCACAACTGCAAAAGGTCAAATGAGTGCGCGGTACATATTAAACATTTTCAGTTAATAGGAAATTTTAAAAATTTTGCCCAGGTGGTGGCCGAAGCATACTCTTATCAATTTTAGACAACCAAGGGATCTTTAACGTGCTCAACTTGCACATGGGACCTCCGAGATTTTTTCCCTTTGTTCGAGAAGGCTAGATTTTACCCACCATAAGATCAGGGTGTGGCTGAAAGACAGCAGTAAGAAGGAGCCAAGGAGTAGTTGTAGGAAGGCTGCAGAAAGAGTCAGGAGCCCACAGGGGGGGGAGGGGACAAAGAAAGTGAGGGGGTTTGGTGAAAGTGGAGATGAAAGCAGACGGCAAAACATTGTTAAAGAGCACAGAAGGAGGTGAACTGAGAAAATTTTAGAGCAGAAAGTTTTTTAAAAATGTTGTTTGTTTTGTTTGAATAAAGAGAAGCACATTGATACAGTAATAGTCACTTAGTGTAGAGCCAAAGCAAAAACAGTTAGACAGACAGATGGAAACAATAGAGGGATAGTAAAGGTGCTTGTATGTTAGTTTGAGCAAAGATAGTGAATAACAAGATGGGCCACTCAGCCAAAAAAGTGTCCGCAGGAAGTATGCTCTTTACTTCAGATGGCGCTGCAGTCTGTTTTGAAGCTCTCTTTCGTTTTTCCAGAAGAAGAATAGGAATAGCACCTCCTTGCGTGCGCAGATCGACTGCTGTTCATCAGCAGTTCAGGTACGTTCAGTGCGGAGTTTTAGTTTTTTTAAATTTTAATGACCTCTCGCCTTTCATTCTAAAGTCAAATTAAATGAAGAAAACCATCACCCTTTCCTCCGGAAGAGGTTTTTTGTCAGCGTAACCATTTTAAAAAAGCGTTCTCCCTAAATTTATCCCAAAACTTGCTAGTTTCACTTTGATTTTTTAAACTCAAGTAGGGTAACTCTGTTCGCAAAGAGTGCGCTTTTGTGAAGAGGGCGCCACCAAATTTTGAGGACACTTTTTTAATTGGCTCAAAGAGAGAAGTGGCCCATCTTGTTATGTACTATCATTGGTTTGAGTGAAGAGAAGCCTATCAACACAATAATGGTCATTTAATACTGGAGAAAAGTAAAACAGACAGACAGAAACAACAGAGGGGAAAGTAAAGAAGAAGGACCTACCAGTGGTGCCCCCCAACCACCCAACTAGCAAAGGTGCAATGTGTAGCACCACAAGACATACAGAGTTCATTTCAAAGGTGGACCACTTTACTCTTTAATTGTAGAAGAGAAGGAGAGAAAAAAAGACAGGCAAGAAAATTCTAAAGAAAATAGGTGTATAAAAGTGCAAACGATAAAATGTCAGCATACAGCTGGTGTGTTAAAACATTAACTACTTCTGTGCCTGCAGGTGGTAAAAGCACACCATGTCTTCAGTAAGTTAATTTCATGTTTTTGAGTGAAAAATGAAATAAATAAAAATAATAAATATGCTCACAAAGGTACACAAGAAACAACCCCCCCCCCAAAAAAAAAACAGGTTCGTGAAAGTAAGTTGGTTGTTGTTGTTTTGTTGTTGCTTTGTTGTTGTTTTGTTGATGTTGTTGATGCTGTTACTAAGTAAGTTGTGAGAGGAGGCAAGTGTGTGCTCACCTCCATGTTCCAAACAGGATCCCGTGTGTTGCTCAATATCATCAAGGCCAATGTCTCCTTGGTATCCAGATTCCATGACACCTTCAAACACCATCTGAAAGTTTTTTTCAGGAAGAGTTTTACCGCACTTGCAACACAATATAGTCATGTAACTGCCGAAGATTAGGGGTTCTACAAGAGAGTAACAAACATGAAAAAGAAGGAGGAAAGATTAGGCCAATAGATGTTTAATAGGAAAGAAAGAGTAAACTAGACCAGAGCACCCACCAACCACCCACCACCATCTGAAAGAAACAAGACTCTTATTTCTTGACAGACAGACAGACAGACAGACAGACAGACAGACAGACAGACAGACAGACAGACAGACAGACAGACAGACAGACAGACAGACAGTACAGCCAACTATTCTGTGTATGAACAAGTTAATAATTTAAAATCTTACAGAGAAAAAGAGTAAAAGTGAATCCAGCATCTTTCCCCTCTCAACATGATGTCACAGAGCAGAATGTATATACCTGCCTTTGGCGTGTGCAGTGGTTTGAAAACTAAATGTAAAATCACTCCTTTTATCAATGTACAACACACATACACTTAATACCACAAAAAGATATAAATATATAGCCTACATAACGTCACCGCATTTCGCTATTTGCATATGGAACAGTCAGATACGTTTGAGAAAATAAAAATACTTTTCTATAAGTCTAATACACATTTTAGCCTCTTGATTTTGTACAATTTATAATAAAAATTATTGTGAATTATTGATGAAAAAAAGATTTTAAGATTGTGTTTAGGTCAAGGCGATGCTGGAGTGAATCTGTAGCAGACACCCAAGGAGCTCACGGGATGTCCCTCCTACAAGCCACTCGTCTTGCTTCAGACAGACGCCTGTATCTACCCGCGACACCCACTGGTAAAAGCCGAAAAAAAAGTAAAGTAAAGTAAGTAAAGTAAGTTTAGGTCAAATGCCTTTAGACTGGGCTTTTCAAATTTTGTTCCCTATGCAGATAGCAACCGGCAAAGATGATATACGAGGTCCTACAAATTCATGAAATAATACATCAAAGCAGAGACTGGGAAGCTCGGAGGCCTGTTATACCAAAGATCGTACATAACAAGATAGTTCACCCCTCTCTTTGAGCCAATTGAAATAGTGTCCTCCAAATTCGGTGGCGCCCTCTTTGAAAAAGAACAGAGTTACCCTTCTTGCGTGAAAAACCATAAAAGTGAAACTAACAAACAGTACTATTCCTATTCTTCTTCTGGAGAAACGAAAAATAGCTTCAAAACAAAAACTGCAGCGCCATCTGAAGCAATGCACGGCCTTCCGCAGACACTTTTTAGGCAGAGTGAACAATCTTCTTATGTACGATCTTTGGTTATACAGTAGAACATGACTATAGCAGCACCCGTGAGACCAACCCTACCGCGGGACCTTACCGGAATCCCCGGTTTTTTTCCTATGTAAACTCAATTACTTATGCTTTTTTTCAGCAGGGCAAGGAAATTTACGAACTCGGATACAGTGGAAGAGATCAAGTGAGCTCTAGTTGGGGGGGGGAGCTGTAGACAGGCTCCAAACAGGCAGTCAGCAGTGCTGTGTTGCGATTGGTTAGTCTAGTGATGAGTGAGGTGGGGCAGGCGGCAGAGAGAGATGGTGCGGAGAGACGCGTTACTTGAGCCACTCTAAAAGTGATGTGCCATAGCCTAGACGTTAAGTATAAGCATAGGCTAGCCAGATAGCAAAAGAAGAGGAGAGCAAGTTGATCGATCTAGTGTGTGATTCCTGATTCATTGAATTGTGATCTTTGATCTAAGGCATATGCACGCCTCCATTTCACCAGTTCTACATCGAAGTTGACAAGAAAAGGAAGACCAATCTAAAGCTCAAATTTTATTGATGTTGAAGGGAGGTAATCGTGTGGATTTTCATAAATTTTCCAGTAATTTCCCCTTTGCATTCCTGTAGCGGGAACTTGCCTGCAGCAGGATTTTTCTTCTAGAACCAAAAGTCCTGCTGCAGCTGTGTTCTACTGTACCAAGGAGTGGGGCACCACCAGAACAACATCGCCATGGTGACAAGTAAAAAGTGATATAGATAAATATACTAAATGTACTCATATATACACAGGCAGTACCTTTATTGAGGGGCTAGCAGGGTGTTGCAAGATAGCTGTTGTGATGTGAATGGTGCTGAGCATCCAACGCTGTCCTTGATCTCCTACTCGCGACCACAGTGGATTTCCTCGGGAGCCTACAAACAGAGCATATTAGATTTTGCCAGAAAACTGTAACTGTCATCACATTATCACAAGACTAATAATACTGTGAAACAGTTGTGTGCATTGCATTGACAGAACACACAGGTAGAACCAGAATAGAGTAGCATCCTTAACCCTTTGAGCCCTGACCTATTGAGGCTACTATGCCCCTATGCCTGAGCTCCTGAGTGGCGTCAGTAGCCTAGTGGTTAGGCTCTCGGACTCGCAACCGTAAGGTTGAGGGTTCGAATCCCGTCAGGGGCCCTATGTTGTGTCCTTGGGAAAGGCACTTTACACAAATTTTCCTCACTTCACCCAGGTGGGAATGGGTACCCGGCAATAGACAGCGAAGGATCTTGTCAGTTTGTTAGTGTTAAAGCGCTTAATTAGTTGCTTGCACTGTATACTTCCTGGGAAGCTGAGAATGTTTCGGAGTGTTCTATGGTCTGCTGGGGTAATAATATAGTGTAAAGCGCATAGAGCCTGCTGTTTAGCGGGGATATGCGCTATACAAATGCTATTTATTATTATAATACTTATTTAAAAAAGATAATCAGAATCACTTTCCATATCCCAATTGACAGGGTAGTCCTTATCATTACAAGCATCTAATTCAGAAAAATCTTCAAAATAATCAATAATATCCTGTAGAGTAAACACCATTTCCCGTGTGTGCATTTTGTCCCAAGCTAGCCGGGCTGGAGATAAGGTCTCGCTCACCAATGAATGTACCGGTGGCTAGGCATACAGGAAATTTCATAAACCAGTAGCAAGGGCTCAAAGTGTTTTAAAAAATTGTGCCAATGGATGATGGAAAAACACCACAATTTAAAAAAATTATAGGGGTTTTTTTTTAAGAGAAACATTTTGTATCAGATTTGTCTCATGAAGAGGAGGAGGAGGAGGAGGAGACGAAGAAGAAAAAGAAGATGAAGAAGAAGAAGATCTAACCATACACATATGAACTAAAGATTAAAGCCTGGTTTTTGAGCATTAGAACCAGGCTTCATATCTTAAGACCAGTGAGCCCCCTGGTTTAAGACTAGTTTGAATATAATAATAACATTTATAATAATAAATTGTTTTTATATAGCGTTTTATCCCATATGAGTAAAGCTCTGAGCACTTTACATAGATGACATGATCACTGCGTTTAATACTTCATTCACATAAGATAAAAAACATTTCGCGTTAACAAAAAAAAACCCTATTCAACCAATAAGGACAAGCTTTTTCAACCATAAATTAATGATATGTGAGGCAGCATGGTGGAATCAGGCTCTCGTCAAAATAATGAAATCGAAGAAAACAACAGTTTTCTCCCCGCTTAGCAATTTTTATCAAATTTTTGTTTTTTTAGCTCAACACCTTTTATGTTCATTTACAAACACATTCCTTTGAGGATTTCACCAAAAAACGTTGATTAAAGGCACAAAAATATAAATTTACAGTTTCCATGGACTCTCCAGCTTTAGAATTTACCAAGCTTTCGCGGCCATTTTCTCGCTAATTTTACCCCTTAAACCAGGTGACCCCGAACTCCTTCAATCCTAAATATCTCCATTTCTATTAAAGATGGAGGGATAATTTTTTCATCGAAAGCAAGACAAATGAACAAGTTTTAGGATGATACCAATAACTCAATATGCCCAAAAATTGACGAGAGCCTGATTCCACCACACTGGCTCAAATATACACGTAAAGACAACAGTTAAAAAAAGTGGAAAGGTGGAAACACTAACCTCCCTGACTAGCATAGACGTTCAGCGTGCCAATGTCACCTCCGTGCATGTTGTACCAGAACACAAGGCAGATGCCGTCTGCTGGCACGCTGATGTCACGGCTGATCAGCCGAGCTGTGTCGTTCTTTGACTTGCCTGAACTCTCTGTATAGATATATGTTCCTGTAATAAAAAAAGACCAAAGTTTAATGTTACCAGAGAGAAATTGAACTTTTTTAAAATGTAATATTTTCATTGCACTTGCAACTCAATTAGATCCCACAAGTGCAAAAGATTAGATGTGTTACAAGAGAGTAGGCTAACAAACATGCACACACACACACACACACACACACACACACACACACACACACACACACACACACACT
>NW_004797759.1:525752-526978 GCF_000002075.1 Aplysia californica | reverse complement strand
ACACACACACACACACACACACACACACACACACACACACTGGTATTCTAGTACTTCAAAGGGCTAACCAGTTCCAGATGTGTGATCTGCCAAAGGTCCAGTGTTGTAAGAATTTGTTCTGCCTTTCTGAATATCCCAGTTGAAATCGTCAGTAGTGTCCTGGGTCCACTGGCAAGTCGTGTTCTGTTCAAAGTCACAGTCATACGAGGTGGGGCCTGGATGAAAAGAAACAAACTACAGTAATAACTCCGACAGCTGCAATTTTTATTCGTTACTTTTTCAAATGTCATCACAAACTATCAAAACAGCAATCATCATCATCATCATCATTATCTGTGATAGACACATTTCAATCATGGTTCTCCTTTCATTCCTCCACTCTGCGCTGATCCTCTCACAAAAGCTACATTACCCTCATCTTCCCCTGTCACCCATTTGTTTAGGTTCTCCAAGTAGGATGCTCTGGGCCTACCCCTGCCTCGTTTGCCTTCAATTTTGCTTGTGAGAGCTAGATGTTCAAGGCCTTTCTGTCTATTTAGGTATCCCAAAAACTGAACTTGTATTTTTCTGTGATGCATACAAAGATTTGAGAAAACCACAGAAAGTCTGTATAAGTTTGTACTGAGCATGTTGCGAAAAGCATTTTTGGTGGGTGATTTTCCTATTACATAAGTACTTGAACTCTAATACTGACAAATGGAGGAGTGCTGACAAAATGAGTTACATCTTGGATTTTCACCCAATGGATAAATGTTTACAGATTCATCAAATTTATAGTATAAAAATTTGTTTGTTTTTACAATTTATTAGTTTAAAATGATAAAAGACGCAAAACGCAAACAAAATGGCATTAGTTGAAAAATCTACAAATTTGACCCTTGTGATGATTTTTGGGCAAAATCTCCATTCATGGATAGCAAAAAGTGACTCTTTTTGTTAGCACACTGCACAAATGACAACCACCATCTTGAAGGAACCATGACCACTTTTTGTTAACTCTTTCACAACCACGAGCCGGTTAGAGTTACTCCCAATGCTGAACTTCCCGCTTCAAAACCAAACCTGCTTTTGTAATAATCAAAACTGAAGTCTCAGGGGGGTAATCACTTATTTATTGTTAAATTCTTTATTGAGGAACTCAGAGAAATAGAATACAGGGGAGGGCGGGGTATCGTGGAAGACAGAAGACTATGAAAGGAGAGGAGGAGAGGGGGGGGGGGGGGGGT
>NW_004797759.1:523702-525652 GCF_000002075.1 Aplysia californica | reverse complement strand
GGGGGGGGGATTTGTATAGAGGAAAACATCAGGAATGATTAGAGAAAAAGTACGAGGTGGACAGTTGTGAGCACAAAGTACAAACCAAATGTTCTTGGTGTTGTTCTCGTGTGATCTGACGGAGTTGTGGACATGGGAGTGCTGCAAGCTGCATCCGTGAAAACGACATCATCAATGGCGACATAACTTTGTCCGTAAGAGGTCGAAGTAACGTTCCTGTCCGCAACAAAAGCCAGCTGCAGAAAGAAAGCATTATATCTTTCATTTTAGTAAATGTTTTACAGCACTTGCAACACAATAAGGTCATATAAGTGCCGAAGATTAGAGGTGTTACAAGAGAGTTATAAACACAATAGAGAAAGACGGGAGATAAGGGCAACAGATTTTTTTTTTAATAGGAAAGAAGGAGCAAACCACACCAGAGCACCCGCCAACCACCCACAAACATTATAACTATAAGCTTGCTTCAGACAAGAACATTCCCTCCTGAGCTAAGAAAACTGTGTCTGAGTAATTATCACAATCACACCAGTTCTCCCTCTTTTTAGACAAAAGATGACTTGAGAAAGTTATAACATTCATGGTTGGATTGAAGGTTTCAACCCAAAAATTGTTAAAAGAATTTCTTACGATCATGGCATGTTTTTAACTGTTGGACAATTTTTTTCAAATTTTCTTTTTTTAACTCAGCACTTCTTATGTACATTTAAATATTTATTTCTAAGCGGAATTTATTTTTTTTAAAAGGTTGATCAAAGGCATAAAAATATTTTAAATTTGCAGTTTTCAAGGACACTCAAGCTAAGGAAGTCACCAAAGTTCGGGTGTCATTTTCTTGCCAAATTTACTTCAGACACCTCATGACCCCCATCTCCTTCAATCACAAATATCTCGACTTCTGTTCAAGATAGAAGGGGATTTTTTTTCCAAAATAGCAAGACAAATGAGCAACTTTTAAGATAATACCAATAACTTCATATGCCTAAGAAACGATGAGCGCCTGATTCCATTGTGTCATGACACAACATTAAATTTATTTACATTTCATAAACACATCCTACAAAAACGAAGTTACCTCATAGTATTTCGTGGCAGAGTAATCAATTTGAGCATTCCTCCATAAAGGTCCTTGACTACCCGTCTTGATCCACATATCTGTAGCCGAAGAAGCTTCTGGGAGTAGTTGCACTTTAAGAGTCCCCACATCTGAGAAACAAAGTAATTAATGATATGACGACGGTCCTGGCTGTTATACTGATGAGAAAGCCAGGACTGGGGACCAGTGTTTTTGTGTGGTGTAATGGCAAGGCTCTTCGTCTTGTACCCAACAGATTGGAATTTGATTTTCATGTCATGAAATCTGTATGCTTCAAGGGAAGCCGAGAATGTTTCTGAACATTCTAGGGTCTGCAGGAGCTAAATATACTTTCAAAGTGCGTAGAGCATGTTGTAAATGTGAGTGTATGGAATTAACGCTTCTATTGGTACTATAAGATTATTTAAGAGGAGGGTGAACATGCTGTAGAGTGTGGAAATGCGCTATATGAGTGCAATTATTATTATAGCCTGAATTATAATCAGATTTCTATATTTCTTTGCCTTGAAGTGGCATTCCTCTCAGTGTGGATGGACCAAGCAGTCTACTGTCCACAAGATCTTATCATATCATAAACATTGACACATCAATCAAACCCAAATGTAGGCCTACTGAGCTATTTTGTTTACCACATACTCTTGCAGTTTATAAGAAAGCTGACAATACATAAATTATCTTCTTTAAGTCTTATCCAAAAGTGACAATATATCCCTGTGTAAGCACATACGATGGATGTAGAACAGCTATAACTGAATATACACTTTCCACCATCACTCAAAGCCTCAAAACTCAATCAACACTCTGTAAGTGTGACAAACTGTAATTACTTCTTCAAAACTCGGGTTTCAGTCAAG
>NW_004797759.1:519357-521480 GCF_000002075.1 Aplysia californica | reverse complement strand
GTAAAGTGCCTTTCCCAAGGACACAACGTCGGGTCCCTGACGGGATTCGAACCCACGACCTTACGGTTGCGAGTCCGAGAGCCTAACCACTAGGCCACCAACGCCACAAATATATTTGTTTCTCAAAGATGTTACTGATACCTGCGTGCTGAAAACCTTAACATGACAGAACAGGAACATAGACCCAGGCCAAATATGTTGCTCCGATATTAGTATGAATCATAAGTGAGGCATGCTGACAAAATGAATTACATCTCGCAGTTCGAGAAGGGAGGTATCGGCCAAAAATCAACACTAGCGCCAGATTGTAGATTTTTAGTTGATGTCATTTTGTTCAAGTTTACCATATCTTTTATAATTCCATACATACAAATTGTACAAATTCCACCTAAAAAGTTGATGTATCAATTTCCATGAGGCTAAAATCCAAGAAGTAATTCATTTTGTTAGCACACCTCACAATCAATATTATTTTCTTCTAGCAATATTTTCCCATGCCTCCATCATTCATTCCAGTAAAAGTAGTTTCAGACCCTTAGATGTGGGTGCTGATGATGCACCTTATAAATTAGGGCAGTGCAAATTCACACTAATAATATAATAATAATAAATAGCATTTGTATAGCGCATTACCCCACTCTACAACAAGCTCTATGTGCTTTACACTATATATTACTACCCTAGCAGACCATAGAATACTAAGAAACATTCTCAGCTTCCTAGGAAGCATACAATGCAAGCAGCTGATTAAGCGCTCAAACACTAACAAACTGAAAAAATCTTCAGTCTATAGCCGGGTACCCATTCCCACTTGGGAGAAGTGAGGAAAATTAGTGTAAACTACCTTTCCCAAGGACACAACATCGGGTCGCTGATGGGATTCCAACCCATGACCTTATGGTTGCGAGTCTGAGAGCCTAACCACTAGGCACTACAATGACAACATTTCACAGAGAAAAGAATAGGGAAATAGCAACACTGAAAATTAAAGTTGAAGAAAGATGACCTCACTAGAGCATTCACCAAACATTTCCACAGATTATATATATTTAAATCAAGACAAAGAAAATAACAACATCAGAAATTTTGGAGAGGACTTACCATATCCATTATTGGTGGTGTGATCTGCAGAGGGGCCAGTCCCAACACTATTCGTTTTGTTAGCAAATCGTGTCCAATCGAAAACATCAGCTGTCAATTGTGTATAGCCGCAGGTATCGATTTCAAAATCACATGTAGCTGAAAGAAAAAATATTGTGAGAAGGCATCAAAGACCTAGTTGTACCTGATTCTGTGGGCTGAAGATGCAGGTGCATAAATCTCACTGAGATGAAGAGCTGAAAGACAAATCTGGTGTTACAAGCAACATTGAGTAAATGAGAGAAGATAAGAAAAGTGTTACAATCATTGAGCGAGGGAGAGAAGATAAAAGTGTTACAAAGATTGAGTGATTGAGAGAAGATAAACTTGTTACGAGCATTGAGCAAGGAAGAGAAGATATCAATAAGAAAAAGAGAAACTTAGAGGGTGAATGAGGGACGACTGAAGGAAGATAGATGTACTGAAAATAGAAATAAGTGAGAACAAGGGGGGAAGGAGAACAGGAAGGGATGGGAAGAGAGAGAGAGAGAGAGAGAGAGAGAGAGAGAGAGAGAGAGAGAGAGAGAGTGGGGGGGGGAAGAAGTGCAGGCAAACATGGAAAGTAATGACACAAAGAGAGAAATAAATAGTGTACCGCGCCCGGGCGACATTTATGTGCGGTCATAAACCCCGATGCCTCAGACGGAAGGCTCCGACACTTCCAGGCTTCCTCCTTCACACGCTTCCTCCCTGTTTTTGTTTGTATATTTATACCCCTACCCTTTCTCTATTTTACACATTTCGCTCTTCCTGTCTCTATCTTTTGTCTTGATTATAATTTCCTCCTTTTTTTCTTTTTGTCTACTTTATCACCGTCTCTAAAAATGAACTCTCTCCTTGTTTCAAAGTAAATGGATCTTTCCTTCTTCTTCTTCTTCTTCTTCTTCTTCTCTCTCTCTGTCTCTCTCTCTCTGTCTCTCTCTCTCTGTCTCTCTCTCTCTCTCCCTCCCCGTCTCCTCTCCCCCCCCCTTTCTCTCTCTCTT
>NW_004797759.1:518005-519257 GCF_000002075.1 Aplysia californica | reverse complement strand
AGAGAGAGAGAGAGAGAGAGAGAGAGAGAGAGAGAGAGAGAGAGAGAGAGAAAACGACATAGATAGAGTGACAAGACAAGGTAGAGACAGTCTGACTAACAGTTGCACTGAGTCTGGTTAAATGGTAGGGTCAAACAGTGTTGGTGGCACATGATGAAACACCATAACAATAGCAGCATAATATATAAAAACAGTTGAATGTGCTACAGCACTGGGCATTTCTTGATCTTCTACACATAAACACAGACAAACAATCAGAAAAACCAAGACATCTTACATCACGCAAATCAGCACATTTGAATACAGGACAGTTCAACACAGGGACAAATTTGAATGTTCTTTTTTTTTTCTTTTCATCCAAAGATACACACGGGTCTATACATCTGTCTTGTCTTGACCATTGACATCTTTGCTGACATGGAAAAAATGGAATTTCTTTTATCAACTTACGTCTTCGAGGACATTTCCCAATTCGGAGATGGAAGTCATCTATGGCAATATCTCCTCTAAAGGAACGTCCAACCACGCCCTCAAAGGCAATCTGATGAGTGATTGAAATCTCAGTTTTAGACATCAGGAGCACAGACGTACAAATAAACAAGCTCACATTGCACACGATTTCAGAAATTAGAGAACTTAAAATTACACTAGCATGATAACTTTTTATAAGATAAAATATCTGCAGTAGTTTAAAAGAAGAAGTATTTGAAATATGTATTTAAAGAATAAGGATAAGCAGAGAAAATGATAAAAGATAAAAGAGTAAAGGCATGCGCCTCTATCCCAGCACGAAAATCCAACACTTGTACAAAAGACCTGACATTTTCAGTTTCTTCATATTTTCATTATTTTCTTTAATGTTGTTGAGCACACACCTGATAGCTTTCTGTGGATTCCACGCGAGCCTCTCCAAACTTCCAGACATTTCCTTGAGTGGAGGAGCGCGTCCAGATGCGGGAGTAGTTGGCACCTCCGCCCGTCACAAGATACACATTCAGGGTCTCAATGTCAGGACCAAACATGTGATACCAGAACTCCAAACAACTCGGGGCAGCTGCAGATGATAACGGTAATAGTTGAAGTTATTTATAATAACACGAACTGGACGCAGAGAAAGAGAGAGATAAATAAAGTATCGTCTCCAGTCAGAAGGTTATTTTTTCAGTCAGTGAAGGAAAGGTGGTTTCCAAACAACTAGGGGTGGCTGTAGAGTGAAATATTTGATGGGGGGAGAGAGAGAGAGAGAGAGAGA
>NW_004797759.1:510324-517263 GCF_000002075.1 Aplysia californica | reverse complement strand
TGTGTGTGTGTGTGTGTGTGTGCATTCGTGTGTGTGTCAGCATGCGTGTGTGTGTGTGTGCGCATTCGTGTGTGTGTCAGCATGCGTGTGTGTGTGCAAAGCACGAGAGTTACCTGTGACAGGCTGTAGAGAAGACAAGATGACAGCTCTGTCTCCGGGACTTTGGGGGGCAGACGTCTCAATGTACAGGTAATTGCCAGTGCCCGTGGTGTGATCCCCAGATGGACCTGTCCCAACAGATCCTGTGATGCCAGTGCTCAGAGTCCAGTCAAAATCATCAGTGTGGGACTGGACATAGCCACACATGTCACGAGAGCTAAATGTGCAGTCCACGGCTGTATAATAGAAGATAATAAAAATTGTGAGGCGGGCTGACAAAACGAGTTATTTCTCGCAATTCACAAATGGAGGTATTTTTGCCAAAAATCGACACTAGGGTCAAATTTGTAGATTTTCTATTGATGCCATATTCTTTAAGCATGACATGCCTTTCATCATTTCACTTATAAATTGTAAAAACTTCACTTATAGGTGTGATGTACATCTATTCCCATAAGGTTCGAATCTGAGAAGTAATTCATTTTATCAGCATGCTTTTCAATTATATGTAACATTTTGATATTCAGACAATTCAAGGACAGAGCTATAATTAAGGTAATCTTAGTGTATCAGAAGGCAAAATTTCGAACAGGGCTTTTATCCATTTTAGAAACGCATTTGAAAAGAATGAAACATATTTTTTAACTTCAAAGCAGAACTGGTGTTTAAGAGGATATCTGCTTATAATAACCCACAGTTAAAATTTAAGGAAACAAAAATAGATTAAAAAAGGCTCATTACCACTTTCCAGGATTAGTTTAGCTTAGTAAGAGTTTTGCAGCCCCCATAACTACATGAGCTTTCCAGGATTATTCTTACATTACATCTCTTTTGAAAAAACCCCCAAAAAACTATAGATATCCCTTTGAGCAACAAACAAAAGTCAGTGAGTGGCTAAAGATAAAAAGTAAGGAAAAAACTTTAAAACTTCTCAATGACTTACTGGAATTTGGGGGCACAGTACTGGATGGATGACAATTCTTGAAGACAATGTCGTCAATGGCAACAGCAGGAGGAGTTCCTGATCTGGATGGCAAGGCCGTAATCAGCACCTGGTTCACAGAAAAAGTAAGTTTGTCTAGTGAGAGCTGGTTCACAGAAAAAGAAAGGGTTTTTTTATTTTTAACATCTTTTTTTTGTGTGTATGTGTGTTTTACAGTGCTCACCACTGCATAAGGTCATATGAGAGCGCTGGACACATTAAACATTTTCAGTTGATAGGAAATTTGGAATTTCAGTTGATAGGAAATTTTGAATTTTTCCCAGGTGGTGGCTGAAGCCTATTCTGATTGATTTTGGACCACCAAGGGATCTTTAACGGGCGCAACTTGTACGGAACCACCGAGATTTTTTGCCCCTATCCAAGACGGCTAGGTGCAGATCTTACCTACCATAGTATCAGGGGTGTAGCTGAAAGACAGCACAAGAAAGAGCCAAGGAGTATTAGTAGAAAGGCAGCAGAAAGAGTCAGGAGCCCAGAGGAGAGGGCACAGGAGGTGAGGGGGTGGGGGCAGAAAGTGGAGACAAAAGCAGTTGACAGAACGTTGTTAAGAGAGCCGAAAAGGATGTGAAAGGAGAACATTTTTAGAGAAGAAAATGTTCCGTCTGTATCCAGATTCGAACTAGCAACCTATTGAATGAGAGGCTAACACCTTAACCTCTAGACCACGAAAGCCCCCGTAAGTTTGTCTAGTGAGGGCTGGATCACAGAAAAAGTAAGTCTGTCTTGTGAGAGAGAGCTGCAAACTGATTAGACTTTAACCCTTTGAGCCCTTGCCACCGGTTCACTGGTGGTGTGTAAAACTGCCCGTATGCCTAGCCACACCGGTCCAGTGGTGAGCGAGACCCTTTCTCTGCCCACCTGAGACAAAATGTGAGGCAGCGTGGTGGAATCAGGCTCTCGTCAAAATAATCAAAGTGAAGAAACTTGCATTTTCCCGCTGGTTTGTGAGTTTTTATCGAATTTTTGTTTTTTGGCTCAACACCTTTCATGCCCTTTAAAGAACTCATTTCTGTGTGGATATTTCTTAAAAACGTTGATTTAAGGCACAAAATTGTAAATTTTCGGTTACCACGGACTCTTAAGCTAAGGAAATAACCATCTCTGGTGGCCATTTTCCGACTAATTTTACATTTGAAAACAGGTGACCCCATCTCCTTCATTATTAATTATCTCGACTTGTATTTGAGATAAATGGATATTTTTTTCATGGAAATAAAGACAAGTGAACAAGCTTTAAGATGACACCAATAACTCTACATGCCCAAAAATTGACGAGAGCCTGATTCCACCACGCTGCCTCACAAATGTGTACAGAAAACAGCGTTTACAACACAAGACGTTATTGATTATTTTGAAGATCTCTCTAAATTAGATGCTGGTAATGATAAAAGGGACCCAAAGCAAGATTTCCAACAACTTAACAGCTATTTAGATCCCTCAACTTGTAGAATCATTTCAATTTGGCTTGGAAAAGCACCTAGATATTTACTGTACTTAGTCTTGGCTCAAATCTAAAGTAATTCAAACAGACAGAATGGCAAAAGATTGGGTGTTGTTGTTTTTATTTTGTTTTTGTAAAAGGGGTGTCTGGGTTTGTGGGGGGGGGGGGGGGGGGTGCAGAAAGGTGAAGCAGAAGAAAAGGAGGAAGAGGAAGAGGTGGTGATGGTGGAGGTGGTGGTAGTGGTAGTGGTAGTGGCAGTAGTAGTAGTAATAGTAGTAGTAGCAGTAGTAGTAGTAGTACTAATAATACTAATAATACTACTACTAATAATAATAATAATAATAATAATAAATGAATTTATAACGCGCAGGTATCCATAAAAAGCGCTCAGTGGCGCTTACAAAAAAACACACAGACCACAAAAGCTCTAAAGCTCAGTACCCCTACGACATGCATAAATTAAAAAAAAAAAAAAAAGTAGTGGTAGTGATAGGCACAGTACATGTCATGTAGTAGTCCTGAATTTCCTGTCAAACAGACCACTTACCACATAACCAGGAGGCAGTTGCCCTAGGTCTACTGTCTTTGACTTCCATTGGCCGTCTGTGTTTGCATAGGCACTAGACCACAGGGTTGAAAAGCGACGAGTTCCAATATTACTGGAGTTTTGCAAGCGCACGTGCAGTATTGCTGCAAACATAATATCACATTAGAATAATAATAATAATATCAAATAAGAAAACAAAAATAGACCATAAATAAAATAACAATATTTAAATACCATAACGAGAAGAAGAACGATGATGAAAATAATACCACTAATTCTATAGAACAATAAAATTAGTAATGAAAATAATAGGAGAGACACTTGTACGAAAAATGTAATAATAATATTAAATTATTATTATCATTACCAATACGGATTACATTTACACAACACATTTGTCACTGTAAGAGTTCTCAATGTCTGTGACCAAAAAAAGCATCTACAGATTTTTTCAGAAATAACAAAATAAATATGAACACTATGCATCCCTTTCTTTTCTGGACAGCCACCCTCTCACCCAATTCTCTCTTCTACCACTCATCTCTTGTGCACACTCAGGCACAAGTAATCCTCAGTTTGGATGCACTCGTACTTGAGCACCGACACATCATATACATATTCACCATGCTCATTTCTGAGTGAAGAAAAATCCTGTGAATGACCTCGGTTTTTAAATTTTTTTTTACTCTTTACTCTTTCAGGGTGGACTGGGTACATCTAAAACTCTCAGCTTTCATCCTCAGTATTTCTGGATGCATCCTACCAGAGTTACATCACTGCAGGACATGTCCCTAAGTACAGATTCCATCCTCAGTTACATCGCTATAAGACATAATAGTACATAGTATTTATTCAGTACATTTCCATAGGATAACCCTTTTTGAGCCATACCGGCCTAAGTTGACCTTCCCGTCGAGTTGCCATACCGGTTCTTACCGGTTTCCCTCTGTAGAGCCATACCGATTTTCACTGGCCCGACACACCCGCAGGCTACAAACAATCCACTTTAAATTTAGATGCTGACGTCCTTCGTCTTTGAAGATGAAATTTCCATTGTAAATACTTCGCTTAGTAGATCAAAAGCAAAAGCAATTTCTTTTCTCCATTCCCTGATCCTCTAAAAAGCACTGAAATAATTCGGTTCTGAGAAGCTAACAGCTGGCAGCCATTTCGGTTTTGTTATGTTGACCTGCTGACCTATTTATGGTGCTAAGAGGGTTGAAGTGCTAAATACGCTTTACAAGTACAAGACATTAATAGATTATAATGTCTTAAAAATACATGCTACATTCACACATCAGGGTATGTAAGATAACACCCAAAACATAATATATCAATGTACAGGTAGCCTATATGAATACAGGAACATTGACAAAAGCGACAGTCCCTAGCCAATCACCTGAATGACTAGTCTTGGCCACAAAGTAATTGAAGGACATCTGACAGCTACTGCTGGTGTTGTGCAGAACAGGAGAAGCAAGGGTGGCCGGATCTCTGTCCGTACCGGTGCCTCCGGTAAGAGACATGTAATGACCTGGGAAGACAAACAGACAAATGTGTTGGGACACGGTGGAATCAGGCACTAATTGTCCATTTTTGAACATGTGCAGTTAGTGGTTTTGTCTAAAAGCTTGTTCATTTGTTTTGCTTTAAATTAGAAAAAAATACAAATCTATCGCCAATAGAAGTCCAGATATTTGTGATTGAAGGTGGAAGTCATCTGGTTTCATAGGTAAAATTAGCAAGAAAAAGGCCACCAAATTTTGGCTACAGAATCCTTAGACCCTGCAAATTTACATCTGTTTTTTTGTGCCTTTAATCAACGTTTTTCAGTAAAAAAAACCTTCATAAATGAATTTTTCCATGGGCATATAAAGGTGCTGAGCCTAAAAAAAAAATTTGATAAAAATTGCTAAACAGGCTGAAAAATGCCGGTTTCTTTGATTACCTTATTTTGATGAGCAACTGATTTTTACCATGATGCCTCACAAATCATAAGAGAGTTCTAGCAATCTTTGTACAGAGACGCATTGCAGAGTAATGTCAATGATTCAATAATATCGCCAGGCAAAATAGACAACAGTATTAAGAGGTATGCTGAGAAAATGAGTTACTTCTCGGCTTTTAACCTTATGGAAATTGATACATTAACTTTTTAGGTGCAATTTGTACAATTTGTATATATGGAAAAATAAAAGATATGGTAGACTTGAACGAAATGACATCTATTGAAAATCTATCAATTTGACCACAGTGTTGATTTTCAACCGATACCTCCATTCTTGAATTGCGAGAAGTAACTCATTTTGTCAGTATGCCTCACAATCAGCAAGTCATCTTTCGTCATCACAATGTAAACAGAATAAACAAATTATATATAATATCAGTGTTTGGGATCATTTGTGACTGATCAACTGTCTGCTTCTAACACGTTTATCTTCCCCACCCCCAATCTCTACAGTGGGTAAGAGGTGAGGGTTCAAACGTATAAGTCTATCCCTGCCAGTATATACCCACAGTTCTGACTCTAAATCATTGCTGAATGTGTGGAATTGTGGTGAAATCAATCGCTCATCAAAATACTACACTTTATAAATTACGTATTACGCTATTTTCGATTGTTACATAAAGTGAAATTGTGAAATGGTATGGGTTTAACGCCCCTATCAACACTATTAAGTTATTTAAGGAGCGGGACCTCCTAGTTCAATGTCCGTCTCCGATAGGACCGATTACATAATGTATAATCATCATCCAGTGTCAGATCTGCGGCTGACATCGGCAATCATGGTTTTCCATTCATTCCTTTGCTCGGATGCTCTAAAAAAAAAGCTATGTTTCCCTGATCTTTCCCTGTTACCCATTAGTTTAGGTTCCCTAAATAAGTTGTACTGGGCCTACCCCTGCCTCGCTTGCCCTCAATTTTGCCAGTGAGAGCTAGATGTTCAAGACCCTTATGTCTATTCAGGGGTCCCAAAAACTGCATTTGTCGTTTCCTGATTGTTTTTAACATTGAGCCTCCCACGTATAAACATTAGTATTATATCACCAGCCCAAGCCCTCCTACCTTTGGAGATACCAGGGAAGGTACTGTCCACTCTCGGCATGGTCCCGGTGGCAGACGCAGCTGTGGCATTGACCCAGGCAAACATTCCATCACTTCTGTCATTCCAGCCACACAAGCCACTTTCAAAAGTACATGTGCCTAAAATGAGAAAATTATGAGATTTTATATTAGTAGTGTTGGTAGTCATAGGTTAGTTAGGCTTCCACACTTGTAATCGTGAGGTTGCGGGTTCGGGGGTTCGAGAGCCTCAGGCCCGACGTTGTGTCCTCGGGAAAGGCATTTTACACAAAGTTTCCTAACTTCACCAAAGTGTGAATAGGTACCCAGCCATAGACAGTGAAAGATTTTGTCAGTATGTTAGGTTTTAAGCACATTTAAAATGGCAGCTTGCACTGTATGCTTCCTAGTAAGTTGAGATTGTTTCAGAATGCTATCAGGTCTGCTGGGGTAATAATATAGATTGTAAAGCGCTTACAGTACAGTTTGCTGTTGAGCGGGAATTTACACTGTACAAATGCAATCAATTTTTATTATTTTCACCGTTATTATATATCTTGCTCACACTTATTCAACAAAAAAGTGAAAAGTGAAAGTTATCCTTAGTACAGGTGTCATAACAAATTTTTGACCGGTTGACTAGACTCCTCCACCTTAAAGCCCTCCTCCTCCATAAAGCCAATCTTATTTTCCTAATATCTTTCTTTTCTAGGCTCACAAGAGTTAAATTGTATTTTTGTTTATTGTAAGAAATATCTTTCCACAGAGAAATGACTGTCCCCCTC
>NW_004797759.1:509075-510224 GCF_000002075.1 Aplysia californica | reverse complement strand
CTTCATGTGATGAATGACAGACAATAATATTGTTTTCAGCACCTCTGAAGCTCAGAAAGAAAGACATTTTTACTCCGAAATCCTGTCAGAGGATAGTCTGACTTTTTAAGAGAAAATGAAATTTTTTTTAAAATGTCTCATTTTTTGGCATGGAAAGTCAACCAAGTCAAGAGCTCCTCACCACAGTTGGCTTCATCAGAACCATCCTTGCAGTCAGGGTTGAAGTCACAGACCAGCGTTTGCGCGATGGGCTGTCCATCTCCACACACAAAGTTTGAACCTGGTTTTCGTGTCGTTGTTGCTGGCATAGGAGCAGCGGTGGGAAGCGCTGTAGTGATATATATAGAAAAAAAACAGATTTACAAACACAAAAACATCATATTCATTACGGTCATGATATGTTAACAGTATGTGCACCAAATTAAAGACATTACACAAGTAATTTTTAGTAATTATCACTCATTAATCACTTTTTAACCATTTCTTTTATAAGGATTCCCACGGATTGATTGATGAACAAAATTTCCACTCACGAAATACAATCTCATAAGTTGAAAAGGACTATGTTCTCACCGTTTGAGCTCAGTTTGCAGGAAGGTGTCAAAGAAATGTCATCCACAGCAATGTCCCCACTGTAAGCGCTTCCAACTGTCGCCTCAATGAGGATCTGCAACAGGTAAAATGAATCATCAAGTAAATTGTCAAAGGATAGCCTGCAAAGAAAAACTAAAATTTTGTGGCGTCAGAATCTTGATCAAAATTTGGGCAGCTCGGAAACAATTTTTAACATCATGCTGGGACTCTTGAAAGTACAAACACTTGATGTCTTGACAACATCGGGTTAAGTATTCAAATTGTATCTTAAATAAATTTAGTATCGGGGTAGCTTCTTTTGGTATAAAAAATTAATATATAGGCCTACCAGTATCTCAACTAGCACCATAACACCATAGGAATTTCAGATTGATGCGTCTGCTGGAACATTTCAACGACCCAAGTTCAGCATTTTTTAAGGACCCTTGAGCAAGTGTTGAGTTCCTGCGTGCTGTCGGCATCACTGACCACTTATGACGCCACAGCACCAGAAGAGAGAGAGAAAGAGAGAGAGAGAGAGAGAGAGAGAGAGAGAGAGAGAGAGAGAGAGAGAGA
>NW_004797759.1:499019-508933 GCF_000002075.1 Aplysia californica | reverse complement strand
AGAGAGAGAGAGAGAGAGAGAGAGACAGAGAGAGAGAGAGAGAGAGAGAGAGACTTAATAAGTTAATACTAGATGCCCTGTACTATTCAAGGAGTAATCTTGTTCAAGTATTTACCTTTCTTTCTTCTTGACCCAAAAATCTACACAATCCACTAGTGTCACAACACAGTGGAATCAGACGCTCGTCAATTTTTAGGCATATGGAGTTATTGGTATACTATGAATGCCCATTCATTTGCTTTGCTTTTGAAGAAAAAAATACAATCCGTCTTGAATAGAAGTCGAGATATTTGCCACTGAAGGAGGAGGGGTTGCCTGGTGTCGGAGGTAAAAACAGCCAGAAAAGCTGCTGTGTCCTTGAAAATGGCAAATTTACATTTTTTGTACCTTTGATCAACATTTTTCATTCAAATCCAGGCTGGAATGTGTTTTTAAACGGAAATGAAAGGTGTTGAGATAAAAACGAAAAATTCAATAAAAATTGCTCAATAAAGATTGCTCAATGGGCATAAAAATGTCAGTTTCTTCAATTTCCTTAGTTTAATGACTGGCCGATGCCACCACGATGCTTCACATTTGAATCTGTGGGAAATGAAAAGCAAATTACCTGGAAGTCAGAGGTTTCTGTCAGGGGAATGTCAGTCCGGATCCACTTGTCTCCCATATTGCCAGACTTGGAAAAGACGCTAGTCAGAGAACCATTTATGGCGGTGCGAGTGTACACGTTCAAAGATCCAGCGGATCTTCCATACATATGGTAGAAGAAACGAATCTGTAAAAAGAAGCATCAGAGATTTTTAAAAGGCTTTAAAACATATGTTTTGTTGAAGACAACATGAAAATGTAACAGTTAAATGGAATTTCAAGCAGTTTCCGAATCAGAGATGAACAAAATAAACAACTGGGAAAACATATATTTTGAAATTTTTAAATTATCGCCCGATTATTAAAAACTCAGACAGAAGTAAAACATTCTAATGCAATCATTAAAGACAGTTGGGCATTAGGATCATCATCTCATAAATCTTAGTTCGACGCTTTTAAACATAAAAGAATGCAATGCCTGGCAAAAATACTTATTATAGAAGAACAAGGGCTTCACGTTTTTCTTGCTCTCCTAAATCTTTTCCCCACAAAGCCTATATTCCTGCCAAAGGGCAAAGGGTTCATTCTTTTAAATTGCCCATTTTGTATTACTTTCTTCTAAGCAAAAGTAATATAACAAGCCTTCATGAGCAAAACTCAAAAGCCAGACAGACTCACCTGGCAGTCTGATACAGCTCTCCTTCCATTGAGCCCAGACGTCAGGACAGGACTAACCAGGCGTGCTTTATCTCCGCTCACTTGAGGGAGAGAGGACTCTATGTACACATAGTAACCTGAAGATCACACGCATACATAATTGCATAAATACAATCAGTCAATATAGTTATCGCTGAGTCATAGTTTTAATTAAAAGTTTAGATGCTTGTCCATCTAGTCGTAGTTTTAATTAAAAGTGTAGGTGCCTTTCCATTGTCATGTACTCCCCTTTAAAGCTCTAACAACTTCACAGTAATTTCTTGAGTTGGTCTGTTCTGTACAAATTACTGTTTAGGTCCTTATGGGACATACAGCATTGCAGCCTGACAGGCACAAATAGCTATCATTCATACATTCTTACTCTGCCAGTTATTGAGTAATTTAGCACTCCAATGGCAAAAACTAGATGAGTCACAATTTTGATAAAATAAGTTTTTCCCTTCTTAGGCCTACATGCTTTTAAAAGAATCAGCCTTTCTTCTCCTGAAATAATTCCACTGATAGCCCTGCTTACCTGGGCTTTGTCAGGTAAGAGAAATGTTACATTCACAATCAAATACTGACTTCCAAACTCTGAATTTCCATTTTCTCCACTTTCTTAAATATGTCTCATCTGGTCTTTCCGCTGGAGTCTTCAAGTATTTCCAGGTGCATTAACTGACAAAATAAATTATAAATGGCCTTTTGTAACATTAAAACATTAAACTATTCAACGGAAACAGGTATATGACTAACGAGATTCTCGTGATAAGTTCAACATCAAAGAGATGTTGTTTAGTACGAGTTTTACTGCGCTTGCAAAGTTCTGCACGAATATCTAAGAGATGGTAGGCAGAGGTGGAGAAGCAATATAAGATTCAATGAAGAAGAAAAGTCAAAAACAAAAAAAGTGAAACATCCGAGTGACCTCTGACTGTGCCTCGTGTGTGGTCTCTGCTCGGTCCTGTGTCAGAAGATGATGTTGCTCCTCGCTGCCTGGTCCAGTCAAAGTCATCGGTGTCATCCTGCGTCCACTGGCCAAAGCTGTACTCAAAGTTTGAGCGTAGTGGGTATGCACCTGGCCCACAAAATATATTATTTATGAGAGATGATTCAGATCCAAAGTGAGCCATAACTGAGCATTAAGCATCAGTTTTTGCTTGAATGCAGGGTCACTTTCTGGTTATAAAATACTATGATATGGATTTATTATACTTTGAACACTGTAAGGTTATTAAAGAGGTAGGACTTCCAAATCAAACAGTCTGCGATCCAGTCGTCTGCACAAAAGTCCAGCCCAAAACCAGCTGAGATAATTTCATCTCCCAAAGAAAGCTAAATGGCTCACAAAATTATGTAATTTGAGATATCAAATAAGCCAAAGACTCTACAGGAATCAGAAATGAAAAACTTTGAGAAAATACCTCATAGTGTATACAAACATCAATGTGGAGAGGTTCACTCATTATAAAAAGAGACACCATAACAGACAAAAATATGATGAATGGAATCTTCCAAAACATGCAATGGCTATCATCCAGAAAAATGGTTAAATTTTAGCACTCAGGAGGCATAATACAATATCTTGTTACACTTTTATTTTACTCAAAGTCAGGAAGATAAAGCAGAGAGACTTAACGTTTTGGAAAAGGTGTCACTCTTTTAACTACGAAGAATTTTTTCAACATTTACAAACAATTTAATTGAAGGAGGCGTAAAAACACCAACATTTAAAAAAAAACAAAAAACAACAACAGCCCCCCCCCCAAAAATATAATCAGTTCAGCATTTATTTCATTCTTACCACATGAAGCTTCATCTGTCCCATCCCCACAGTCATCAGAGAAGTCACAGACAGCTGATGTCTTCACACAAGATCCTCTCTTACACTGCATCTCATCTGGCTGGCAGGTCGTCCTTTTGGCTTTGGGAAAATAGGCAAAAAAGACCACGACATTTTCACACATGACTTGTCGAACCTGCTCCAACAGCGATCTATCCAAAACAGTCCTCTGTACTCCCCCCCCCTTTCCGTTTTTTGTTTGTTTTGTTGTTTGTTTTTTGTACATTATTATAATGACCATCCAAAACATCCTCTCATCTAAGACAAATATTTTTCTCCTTTAGAATAGGTGGCCATCTCAGATAATTTTGACTGTACGCATTCATCATTTCATCGTGTCACTCCAAAGAGTACATAACAAGAGGGGGCACTTCTCTCTTTGAGCCAATTAAAAAAGTGTCCTCAAAATTCGGTGGCGCCCTCTTCGCAAAAGCGCACCTTTAGCAAATAGAGTTATCCTACTTGAGTTTAAAAAATCAAAGTGAAACTAGCAAGTTTTTGAATGAATTTTGGAAGAACGCTTTTGTTAAAATGGTTACGCTGACAAAAAACCTCTTCCGGAGGAAAGGGTGATTGTTTTCTTTGTTTAATTTGACTTTAGAATGAAAGGCGAGAGGTCATTAAAATTTTAAAAAACTAAAACTCCGTACTGAACGAACCCGAACTGCTGATGAACAGCAGTCGATCTGCGCACGCAAGGAGGTGCTATTCCTATTCTTCTTCTGGAAAAACGAAAGAGAGCTTCAAAACAGACTGCAGCGCCATCTGAAGCAAAGAGCATACTTCCTGCGGACACTTTTTTGGCTGAGTGGCCCATCTTGTTATTCACTATCTTTGGTCACTCATAATTTCAGATGTAGAGTGAACAAAGACAAAGAAGCTAATTAAGGCTTAAGAAACTTGAGAGGAAAGCACTGTAATAGCTAAACAGCTTTAAATGTTATTTGCCAAGACTTTGAAAACAAAATGCTAATGAAAAACAAGTGAACAACAGAACCGGAGAAAAAAGTTAAACTCATCATAAATGACAAATGTACTCATGTACTCATGTGAGCACAGAAAAAGACAACTCTATCAAGTAACAAGAAAAACTCTATAAAAAAAGACAAAGACAAAACGTCATCAAGCAGCAATAAAACTTTTACAAGTTTATATATTCTAATCATCACTTAATTCATACTTTGCTCATTCATATCAAACTGAATTCCAAACAACTGATAACTATAGTAAGCAAGGGAAATCCTCTAGATCACAGACATGAGTAACAGAAGAATATGTTCACATGGGCATCTGCTTCTGTTCATTCCTTTCCTCATACAGATGAAGAGTTTCAAAAAGCCACTGTTTCGATCATTGGTTTTCTGAAAACAGTTCTCTAGCCTATATTATGTCGAAAATGGATACTGTATCAAAAATATCTAAAACAAAAATTAATATTGTGGTCACCTGAAAGCAGCATAATATAGAGAGATTCCCAGAAGCTCAACCTCATTTTATTACAAAAAGGAGGCAGGTTAAGCAAATTGTACAATAATTTAATTTTAAGTTCAAACTCAAATAAAAGAAAGAAAAGCACAAAGAAACAGAACAAAAACAAATGTTTTTGCAGTCTCACAAAGCATAAAGCAAGGCTCTTAGTAACGCAGTAGCTCTCTCAGACTTACGAGGATATTCACAGTTGATGAACGAGATGTTGTCAATGCCGAGAGTTCCTGCCACACTGCTGCTCTTTGACGCTTCAAATAAGACCTGTAGCCCAAAAAAGATGGAAGATCTTCTCTGTCTCTTTTGAAAAAGGTTCAAGTCTTGCTAAAGAATTTCATGAATTCCTCTCAAAAGAATTTGAATGGCCTCTTGCATAAGCCACAGCCGTACTTCAAAACTACTTCAAAACTATAAAGTTTGGAACTTTAGGATGACTATGAAAGCTAACTTTGCAAATTCTCTTGTAACTATTTTCATGGAAAGCTTTTTACATTCCAAGTTCCTTGTTACATTTTAAAACATTAATCACAAAATTGTGCAAATGGCTATTCAAAGACTATAGATGATATTGCATAAAATAAGCAAGAGTCAACAAAAAACATACAACTGGTTATTTTCGGTGTCTTAATTCTTAAGCCTCTTTCCTTATATGCTATTTAAATTTTTAATCTAAAACCTTTCACCCATCTTTCAGTGCTCTTATTCTCTTTCTGAGCGTGTATCAGTCCATTGGTTTATCTTTCTCACTCTCCTATTCATTCAGCATCAGACAAAACATTCACAGACTTTTATAGCTCTCCTGTATTTTTTATCTTCACAACAAAGTTGTGTTGGTGATCAATAAAGCCTACATGTGTCATTACACAGCAGAATCAGGTGCTCGTCAATTTTGGGGCAAATGGAGTTACAGGTATCATATCAAAGCTTGTTAATTTACCTTGCCATTGACCAAAAAAAATTACCCATCCACCTTGAATAGAAGTCAAAATATCCACTGTTGAAGGAGGTGGCGGTCACCTGGTGTCACAGTCATAAATAGTGAGAAAATATATAACCGCCAAAATTTGGTGACCCCAATGGTATAGTGTTCTTGGAAACTGTTTATTTACATTTTCTGTGCCTGAAATCAACATTTTTCAATAAAATGCAAGCAGGAATGTGTTTTTAAATAGAGATAATATGTGTTGAACCCAAAGCAAAAATTATGCTAAAAAAAATTGCAAAACGAGGGAAAAAAATGTTGATTTCTTCGATTTCATCATTTTGACGAGCGCCTGATTTCACCACAATGCCTTACATATAACAATTATGAATATAAAAAAGGTGAAAGAAGCAATTACATGGAAGGGCACTGCAATGCGCCCAAGGTCCACTATAGAAGTCTGCCAATGGGTCCCTGAGCTGGAAAACATCTGTGAGAGTACAGTGTCCTCTTGTCCTTCTCTGATAACCAATTTCAAATAGCCAATGCCTGAAAAACATGAACAGACCATGGAAACAGTAAACTCTTCACTCACCTAGCATATAAATAGAGAACTTAAATTGCAGAAGACATGGTTTGTAAGTCAGGCCAAGTGCAAAGGCAAAGAATTTGCCTGCAACTGTATATGATAGTTCTTCCACAAGTATTTGGGTAATAACAAACATGGATTCTCTCAATCTAAAAAAAGATTGTAAAGCTGCTCTGTGTAAACGTGACAAGCTTTTTAATTGGCCATAGATAAAATGGCTATACTTAGATTAATCACTTCAAATTGATCTATACTTCCTCAACACTATTTCAAACATAGAAGTATGCTGACTATTTAACACCATATCGATAGTGCCGAGTGCAAACCTACCAAGTCCATGCAAGTTAATTTTCCACAAAAAGGTAAAAAAAAAGGAAAAATATAAATGCTTGGACACCAGATTTTGTACGTATGTGTAAGGGACGTGAAGTGTTTACTTAAGCTACATGGGAACATATCTTATGTAAGATTTGATAAAGGAAACAAAGGTATATAAAAAAAGAGAGACGGAACTCTCAGATTTAATCGGTTTGCAACGTCAACAAAGCCTTAAAGATAAGATAAGATACATCTTTATTGTCCAGATCCTGGCACATTAGTCTGGTGTTTCACCACATGTACACACACACACACACGTGCGCGCGCGCGTGCACGCGCACACACATGCATAATATAAATAAGCAGCAACATAAACAATAATAACCGTAAGGTAGATGCACACTCAATGTTATTTTGATGCCTGCTCTAAGGTCGTAAGTATACTAATGAAAATAGGGAAAAACTTACCTGCTCCACTCATAAGATAGGAGAACTGGATTTGGCAAGTAACAGGGCTGGGTCCAAAAGCGAAGGAAGAAATGAGTACTGCCTCATTGCTATGGGTGTCATAGTCTGCTTTCACAGACAAATAATGACCTGAAGGGCATCAAAGTGTGGATTAATAAATGTTTCATGTCATGTACACATGCAGTCTTTGGTTTCCTTTTTCAAGAAACTTAAATTTTAAAAAGTTTTAGTAAGAGTTTTAAGGCACTTGCAACACAATAAGGTCATATAAGTGCCGAAGAATAGATTATGTGTTACAAGAGAGTAACATACACAAAATAAAAGGAGGAGAGATAATGACGATAGATGTTTGATAGGAAAGAAGGAGCAAACCACACCAGAGCACCCATCAACCACCCACAAGCGTAAAATCAACAGCGCTTATTTAACGCAAAGGAAGCAAGTTGCTGCTGTGTCGTACAGCGTTCGTCATGCCATGCGAAGAATGAGGACCATGATGATGAACATTATTTGTCATAGTTTGTATTCGCTATACTGCTTCTATCAGGTGCACTTCATACAATTAATTGCAGATTCCATTCAGCGATATTTTTTCCGTTCAAAGAAATCTTTTCCTTTTAAAACTAGTTATCCACATTTACAAACTGGGTCTAATAATAGACAACAACCAGCGCAATCTGGGGCTATTTTTTATCCCTGGGGATATCGAGCACTATTATTCATCCCTGGGGATCTAAAACTGTTCCCGGTAAAGCACGAACTGACCTTGTGTCACAACGGGGTTAAGGTCACAGTTCAAACCTCATAATTCACGGGGTCCTATATTAATGGGAGTTCAACATCCGTATTGTGAAGTCATATTTTTCTCAGCTAAGGCACAAACCTTAATTATAAATTGCTTTCAGTGTGGAAACTGATCTCCAAAGTTAAACCCTTGAGCTTCCATTTCTAATTCTTTGACAGATAAATTAATGTCCTTTCCAAAGCTCAGTGTATTTCATCCAAATTTTCATTAAATTCTATGAATGCTGACAACTCCTCTCAGTAGTACAACTTCTCTGATAAGGCAATAAGATTCAGGCCTATACACATTGCATAGTCTATATAAAAATGACTTTTATTTTCATATAAATTTTACACTCTGCTAGACCTTTATAGGGAACATTTTATACACACATCTTCTACTCTCTCTGTGTACAACAACTTGAGAAATTTGAAGACCACCAAACTTACCAGGTGTAATGAGGTTCTTCAGCTTATCCTAACTAGTAAAATGCTTGAGTTCAATTTCCATGTAGGGACTGCTTATTGTTATTAAGCATCCAAGCCGAAAAGTAATTTGATTGTAAAAGTCATCGTAAAAGAATGTGCCCCAGCCGCTGCCAGCTGCTCACCTGCACAGTGGTTCCGACCACGAGCCACTATGAGCGGCTTGTCGGAGATAAAGAGTTAAAAATTAAACAAACAAAAACAAACATGAAAAAAAACCAACCTGCGCCTAAGGTACTGGTTGCAGATTCCCACTGTAAATCTCCAGAACTAATGTCAATCCATGTTCCGCAAAGGTCATCATTCTCAAACGTGCAGTTTCCTGGAAACAAAGCATAGAAACAGAAATAAAATGACAATTTCGTCAAATCTAGCAAAAAAGACATTTTAAAAAAATACAAAACCTGATAGGTTCACAATGGGGAAAATAGTCATGTTACAGTGAGTAGATACAGATTTGGGTCCTTTTAAAAAGACACCAAAATTCAGAATTTTTTTGTCGTTTCCAATTAAATTTTTACAAGGGAATACTGGTTATCTACACTTTTGCCCCCAGCTAGCTTTTTCTCACCCATTGGGCAATTTTAATCCATTCTTTTAGTTCTTTTTTGGCTCAACACCTTTTATATCCATTTAAAAACACATTTCAGGGTGGATTTTAGTTGTTTTTTTTATTTGATCAAAGGCACAAAAAAGTAAATTTTCCAGTTTCCAAGGACACTCAAACTTTGGAAACTGCCAAACTTTTGCATCCATTTTCTCATTAATTTTACCTCAGACACTGTGAAGCCTTCAGCTCTTTCAATTGCAAACATCTTGACTTCTTTTCAAGATAGATCGCTAATTTTTTTTAAAATCAAAAGCAAGGCAAATTAGAAACAGGCTTTAGGATTATAACAATAACTCCATATGCCCAAAAATTAACAAGCATCTGATTCCACCGAGCCATGACACAAAGAAAAAACTCATAAAAAGCATAAGAATGGGACAGCGTACTGCTGAAAAAGCTACATACCACAATTTTTCTCATCTTCCTTAGTAGTAACACAGTCAGGGATAAAGTTGCAAGTCTTGTTGTAGAAAATAGTTTCGTTTCTTGTTCCTTGGCAGTAGAAATACTCCTGTGGTTGTCCATTCTGAACTGAAAGACGTAATGGTACCATTATAGAATCTTCTTCTTTTACATGGCTTTATGATTATGGCTTTACCAAATAATAACAACTAAGCCAAATGTCTACTGAATTATATAATACTTCACTGTACAAACAAAAAAGAGGAAATTTCCATGAATAAGTGTCTAATGATCCAATATCAGAGCACTAGACACACTTTGATTTTTATGACATTATATTAACTGGTTCAGCCCACAGATAACTTTGACTCCAGATGCAAAAAATATGTACCCTCTTCGTGACCTCTTGGGTGGTCTCACAAAAAGTTAATAAAGAAATATTTAAATTTGATAAAACTTTATGTGTGGCCTATAGAAATGTTCACAATAAAAAATGCCATTCACTGACACCCGAAAAAAAAAGTTGAAATGTAAGTGGTAAGGGAAAAGTACAGAGGAAAGTGATGGGAAGAAAAAAAGCAATATTTTAAAGCCAGACTGAGCAACTCCGCGTCCAAACACAGGAGGAATTTAGCTGCTGTGAGTGGTGCTGCAGGCTGAACCAGTTAATTATGTGATGTGTGTGTGTGTGTGTGTGTGTGTGTGTGTGTGTGTGTGTGTGTGTGTG
>NW_004797759.1:443949-497833 GCF_000002075.1 Aplysia californica | reverse complement strand
TGTACCTTCTTCCCATGCGATTTATTTAAGGGAAAAAAAGATAAGAATAGAAAGAAGCGTGTCTCACTTCTGTTGCAAGCCTCCCCATACAGATGGATGTCATCTATAGCAATGTCACTGTTATAGCCATTACCCACAGAGGCTATCAAGGACAGCTGCAAAAAGAAAAAAGAAAGATGACTAATTTAAGCTGAAAAGTAAATTTTAATAATATTAGATTTTGGTTTGACATAATACATTGTATTAATAGTCTCCAGGCAAATACAATCTAGCATGCACAAGCACATGGGGAAACAATCGCACAGCAAACAAATTTTCAGGTTCCAAATTTGTTCTTATGCATGTATATTCCTTGTTCATTTAAGACAGGTAGGCCTACACTGTGAAATTCAAGCATAATTAAAATATTTCTGTATCCCATCAATTTTGCAAGGTACTTTCTAGAATGTATGTGCTACGTATAATGGAATCCATTTCTATATGGTATTAAAAGCATCTTTCTGTTTTCGATTTTTGTTGTGAATTAACCATCAATCCCTTCCTCTTCTGAAACACTGCACTGCCATAAATTAGTCACTTTCAAGCACAAGGGGGCTATCCCGAAAAATGCTGTTTTGAGAAAATCGAAGTTAAAGTTTTTGGACCCTTGTTCAGTTTCTTTCGAAGACAAGAAGAGTTTTCTCTATAACTGAACAAATATACACACCAATGAAACTAAACTTCTCCTATAGCTAGGGCAATGCCCACATTTAGTGAATTCAAGATTTCTAGTTAGCCGGCTTGTCCTTGAAACACGTGTTTTTACAGTCCTGTACAGCCAAGAAAAATTTCCCTCAGGGACAATAAAGTATTATCTTATCTTATCTTATAAAATCTTAAAGTAAAAATGCACTAACAGGATCTACCCGAAAAACAAAAAAGGCTTGAACATTTTTGTTTGCTGAACGCTTCAATCAGACACTACTTATAGGCCCTCAGAGACCAGACCAGTCCAGCCCAAACAAACATCCACCACAAGACCCACTCTAATATGAAGATTCAAAAACAACAAAAACACCAAAATTCTATAAGTTTACAATACTCTACCAACCTTGAAAAGCTCTGAAGGTGCACGGAAATCAATCTTTGTTTGTCTCCATAATGGTGACTGATGGCCGTATAGGGAAAACAAAGTCTGGGTCTTGTTGGTGATCAAGGTCTGTGAAGGAAAACCAAATGTGAAGTGGGCTGACAAAATGAGTGACTTCTCGGATTTCAACCTTATGAAAATTGATACATCAACTTAATAGGCGAAGTTTGTACAATTTGTGAGCATGGAATAGTAAAAGACACAGTAAACTTGAACAAATTGACATATATTGAAAATCTATAAATCTGACCCCAGTGTCGATTATCCGCCGATATCACCATTCTTGGATTGTGAGAAGTAACTCGTTTTGTCAGCGAATCTCACAAATAACTCATTAGCACACTCAGAAAAAATGTTCACTGTATGTGACATCCCAACCACACACATATATTCCATTGTAAAAATACCGTTATAGTAATTTAATTTTTTTACGAGCTAAAAAAAAAACCCAATTAAATATTTTTATCAAATACACACCTCACAAACCAGAAAAATGTCCTAGTTTTGGGTCATCTTCAATTTCTACAGGTAACGTGTAAAAAAAAATAAAGTAAGGTTCAGTTCATTGTTAGCTGAGAATTCCTATGGAAAAAGTTACATAAAAAGGGGAAAAGAAGCTTTTGTCCCAATTTTCTGTTTTCCTGAGATCAATACCTTCTGATTTTAAATCTGAAAGACCTCAGATTATAAAGTCAAGAGCTCAATGAAAGGGAAACCTAAGAAAATGGCGTAGACTCCAAGAATTATTTTAAGAAAATCCTGGAATTGTATATATATATGGAAGGGGTTTTCCTCACTGCCCACACATGAAGAAAGTCATAATCAAAAATATCTTACAGTAGATGTGACATTCAGATAGCCGATGTCCTGTCCATTCATGTTGTACCACAGGCTCAGGCAATACAGGTTTCCTACACTCTTCATGGCCAGGAACAGATCCTGGGAGTCCAGTACAGCTACGTCACCAGGACTGGCGGGGGAACTTGACTCAAGATAAATGTACTGACCTGAAGTGAATAATAATAATAATAATAATAATAATAATAATAATAATAATAATAATAATAGGAAGAAGAAAAAGAAGACGAAGGAGGAGGAGGAGGAGGAGGAGGAGGAGGAGGAGGAGGAGGAGGAGGAGGAGAAGAAGAAGAAGAAGAATGATGATAACGATGGTAATGATAACAATGATAATAATGATAATAATGATGATGATAACAATAATGCAGATAATTTATGTTGCACCCCCTTTGGCGAAAATACAGCCCGTGGCACTTTACAATATACCTTCTTTTCAACACAAAATACAAGTGAATCAATGTGCATACTTACACCAAATGTGGGGGTTAAAAATGGTTTAATCTAGTTCTACCCTAAAAGAATGGTATATTCAGGCTCACTGATTTTCAAAAAATGTTATATTATGGCCATCTGCACACCAAAAAATTGTATATTTTCTAGGTCCTCTGCTGAAAGAATGGTATATTCCTGCCCTCTACTACTAAAAAAAGGCAAATTCTGGCCTTTATTATAAATGGTATACTCCAGGCCTCTGCTATAAAATGGTATGTTAATCGACTGGCCTTCTGATTAAAGAAAAATGGTATATTCTAGTATCTCCAAGCTAAAAATCGGTATATTCTGGCCCTGCATTCAAAAAAGAAAATAGCAACTGTAGACAACACTCGATCTACAATGTCATTCTTTGTTCAGGAACACCCAGACTTTGGCCTATGTACGGAATATGACTTTACAGCCTTACTAAACAAAAATAAAATATAATAATAATAATAATAATAATAATAATAATAATAATAATAATAATAATAATAATAATAATAATATTAATAATAAAAATAATAATAATAATAATAACCATAATAATATTGCATTCAAATTCATTCTTTCCCATACAAGTTATTAGCTCAGAGCTAACTATATCCAAATGAGGCCCTGGGAGACAAGAGTTTCATCATTTGTTTTGATAAACTGGACGACCCTCAAGGGCCTGTGAAGGGCCTATTAACTCTTGTCCTGAGATGCGAATCTTATCAGCAACCTATTGGTACAAACCAATGCAGGCGCTTCTAGAAGTGGGCCACAAACACATACAAACTCAAGCAGACTGATGCACACACACTGGAGCTGAGTGAACGGGGGTCCAATGCAGGAATCGAACGGAATGGGGATGACGCTCGGCGCGCATGCGCTGAGCCAGGGGCCGGACTGACACGGGACCAGAACAAAAGTGAGGTGTCGAAATAGGCTTATCGGGCGACATAAACCCGGCCTCCACAGGACCAGGATTAAAAAGTGAACATGTCAAAAATGAGATAATTCCTACAACATTTTTGTTGCTATATTACATAAGCGCCGATCAGCGTCCTGTGGGGAAAAGAGTCAGCTTCTTGCCCGTCACTGATCGGCGTCTCGTGTGGGCAAAGTGTTAAAGTTCTTGACTGAAGAAATAGTAAGTATGAAGATGAGATGTTGTCTTTACTCCAGCATGGTGAAAGTTTAACCCTTTAAAGGCCTGCCTCAAGACTGTCTTGGGTTCTTTCATAGGATTGTGGAGCATGTTTGGCAGTGAAAATAAATTAACTTTTTGAGCCCCGACCTCCTGAGGCTACCATGACCCTCTGCCGGAGTTCCTGAGCGATATGTTACTCTGATTCATATCATCTTCAGAATCACTTTCCATATTCCACTCAGGGTAGTCCTCGTCCTTACAAATACAAATCAATGAAATATCTTCAAAATAATTAATAACGTCCTGTGTAGTAAAAACTGCTTTCCGTGCGTGTTTTGTCCCAGACGGGCCGGGTTGAGGATAGGGTTTCGCTCACCACTATACCGGTGGCTTGGCAGACGGGCAATTTTAGGCGCCACTGGTGTACCAGTGACTAGGACTCAGAAAGGACAAGGTAGAGTATTTGTGAAGCGTGCTGACAAAATGAGTTACTTCTCAGATTTGAGCCCTATGGAAATAGGTACACCGAGCTTATAGGAGAAATTTTTTTTAATTTTTAAGTGTGAAATAATTTTAAAAGCATGTCATACCTACAGAATAATATGGCATCAACAGAAAATCTTCAAATTTGACCCCAGTGTCGATTTTCGGCCAATATCTCCATTTGTGGAATGCGAAAAGTAACTCATTTTGTCAGCATGTCTCACATTTATATCACCCAACCCACTTGAGGTGAAGCAACTTTTAAAACAGACCAAAAAAAACAACACTGACCAGCCTGCGATCCGATGGTGTGGTCAGCAGCAGGTCCGGTGTATAAGGAGTTGGTCTTGCCAGAATTGAGCTCCCAGTCCAAATCATCCTGTTGATTCTGTGTCCAGGCGCACAAGTCCTTCTCAAAGTCACAGTCAAGCAGATCCAAACATGGACTATCAGTCAGCTGAGAATACAGAATCAAAGCAAATAGCTACCTTAGCGATTTACAAAGTTCTATCAGACATTTTTGGCCATTTTGAATTGCTAAGACTATGAGATCACAAACCAAATGCTCTATTTGCTCTATCAAAATTGTAAGACTACTCTCGAGTCGTTATCAAGATATTCAAAGAGTTGCATTTGAAAGAACTTGACATATTGTGAAACTCAAACATTTTTTTAAGTCAAATTTCTCAAAACTAGGTACCGAGCAGATTGAACTTTGTACTTCTGAGTTATCAAAATCAAAGATAGTACATAACAAGATGGGCCACTCAGGCAAAAAAGTGTCCGCAGGAAGTGCTCTCTTTGCTTCAGATGGCGCTGCAGTCTGTTTTGAAGCACTCTTTCGTTTTTCCAGAAGAAGAATAGGAATAGCACCTCCTTGCGTGCGCAGATCGACTGCTGTTCATCAGCAGTTTGGGTTCGTTCAGTGTGGAGTTTTAGTTGTTTTTTATTTTAATGACCTCTAGCCTTTCATTCTTAAGTCAAATTAAACGAAGAAAACAATCACCCTTTCCTCCGGAAGAGGTTTTTTGTCAGCGTAACCATTTTAAAAAAGCGTTCTTCCGAAATTCATTAAAAAACTTGCTAGTTTCACTTTGATTTTTTAAAACTCAAGTAGGATAACTCTGTTCGCAAAAGGTGCGCTTTTGCGAAGAGGGCGCCACCGAATTTTGAGGACACTTTTTTAATTGCCTCAATGATAGAAGTGGCCCCTCTTGTTATGTAGACTCTTTGGCAAAATGTAAATCTCAGCTGAACAGAATGCTGTGTGGTTGGACACACCCACAAATGTTTCAGAAAAATTAATAGAAATTGAACAGAGGAACTGAGGGGTATGGCATTACATTCATTAATAAAAGGTAGAAGCTCATGCTACTGGCCTTGAGCGTTTGAATTGTCTGCACGACATTTTGACAGAATAGACAACGGAAATAAGCTGAAAATTTCAACAACAGCTCATATGGTGTAGGATCACTTTCCTCATCAGCTTATTTTAATCAGTAAGGCCCCAGTCACAGGTATTTTCCTCCTGAGTTCTCATTCCCCCTGGCCCAGTGATGCATGGATTCTTTCAGAGGGGGCAGACCACCTTATACCGAGTCAAGTATTTTTATTGGTAATCTATATAATCAATCTGTCAATGGAAACAAGAAAAAGAGTACTGAAAAGTTACATAGAGCCTATCCTATTACACGGGTGTGAAGCATGGACAATCAATAGACGGCTGGAAAGAACAATTGAGGTGACAAAGTTGTTGTTCATAAGACGCATGCTGCTTATCCCATGGACAGCTAGAAACAAATGAAAAAGTCTTGGTTGAAGCAAATTGCAGATGACAGCTTATGACGAATATAAGAAAGCGACATACAAAGTTCATTGGACGCACAATGTGGAAAGAAGCATAGGAAAATATTGCAACAACAAGCAAGTTTGATGGAAAGAGAGGCAGAGGCAGACCATGGCTGGGAGCAGCAAGAACGACAGACACCATCACTGCAAACACAAGACAGAGTGAAGTGGAGGTCCATGATTGCTCACGCCAGTAGGCAAGGCACGGGATGAATGAATGAATCTATATAATTGTCTCTAAAACATTACCCTCGTGTTATCTTCTAAACCTTCAGACAAAAGCAGCATGGACATTTTTTTTTCATGTCTACATAAGTTTACAAACAACAGGTATTGGCTGGGCCCGAGGAGTCAAGAACTCCAGTATTCCCTAGGCTAATGGAAAATGAGAGCTGAAAATAGCCTGGTGAAAAAGACCTAGATAGATGGAGTCAGGGAAACATTAATAACTCATAGCATCCTCCTGACCCAAGCTCTCCAACTGGTGGCAGAGAGACGTCTCTTTCTTCCCGTAACACCCAAAAGGGTAAAAGCGGCTGGTAAAAGTAAAGTAAGTATGTACACATATTTCAGGTCGAAGGGCTAGAACTCAGATGGCCCCTGGATCAGAAAGTATGTCCATATATTAGAATCTAAACTTTTTTTACTCTCTCATAATCAATCTTGCATGGTATACGCAAAGTTATGCATGGGTGTTGGGTTAATAAAAGTATTTGACTTTCCAGAGACATGATAAAATAACCAATGAAACTAACTTCCTCTTGTTGTAATTGGACATCTATTATCTGAAACAAGAGCCCATACATAATTCAGTCAAATGGTGTGTTCAAGTTCAAGAACTGCTCATCATTACCTCAATATCATCTATGGCAATGTCACTGAAATCTGTGGTTCCCACTGTGGCTTCAAAGATAATCTGAAAGGAAAAGCAAAAACAAACTTAAAAGCTATCAATAGAATCATCGGACAAATCTATCACTAACGACAAGACTGAGTCAAATAAATACAATTGATTTATTTTTATTGAAAGTTACATTATTATGAACGTTCTTGTGTGCCAATATGTTTATTCAAAGACTTGTATCTCTCTCACAGCAGACAGCGCATTATGTTTTCATAACAACTCCTTCGGCCAGCCAGTTTAGTCGAATTTACACCCTCAGTCCCCTAAGGAACACAGAGTGTTGTAGCCTGTTAAATGCTTACCAATATTGTTCTCATAATTTGTCCAAACAAATTATCAAAAATGTATCTACATTTGGAAGAACCAAGGAAAATAGAGAAAAGTAACTTTTATATTTCGTAGGAATAAGATATGATATCAGGCTAGTTAGGGAGTTTGAAATTTTGCAGGTTGAATGATCAAGACGTCCAAACTCTCTCCCTTACTACTGCGTCTCCAGAAACTTACTATTAGACAAGAATGTCCTTGTATGTACCCTTTGTAGTGGCTAATCCACTGCTGATCCTTTCTGTTTCTTCAGTTTTAGTAAGAGTTTTACGGCACTTGTAACATAATAAGGTCAAATAAGATCTAGAGCCTAAGATTTTAGATGGTACAAGAGAGTAACAAAAATGAAAAAGGAGAAGAGATAAGGACGACTGATGTTTGACAGGAAAGAAGAAGCAAACCACAAAAGAGCAAGCATCAACCTTCTGTTTCTTATTGTCATTTTTTTTAACGGACCATAATAATTCACTAGCTCTCCAACTGCAGTACCTGGAAAGAGGAGATAGATTGGAGGTCTATTTGTCCATAGTTCCACTGGTCTCCCAGATTCCCTGACTTGCTATCAAGATCAATCTCCTGCGCTTCGTGATTGCGCAAGTATATGGCCAGAGTGTCAATGCTTTGACCATACATGTGGTACCAGTATCTGTGGACAGAAGTACAAATGTCAAATGTTGTACCAGTATTTGAAGAAAGAAGGACAAATATCAAATGTTGTACCAGTATTTGAGGACATAAGGACAAATATCAAATGTTCTACCAGTATTTGAGGACAGAAGGACAAATATCAAATGATGTACCAGTATTTGAGGACAGAAGGACAAATATCAAATGTTGTACCAGTATTTGAGGACAGACGGACAAATATCAAATGTTGTACCAGTGCAGTATTGGAGGATAGAAGTACAAATATCTAATGTTGTACCAGTATTTGAGGACAGAAGGACAAATATCAAAATAGTACCAGTATCTGAGGACAGAGTAATAAATCTCAACAGTCATACTTTTCAAAGTGTCCTAATAATCTCAAGTAGAGATAAAATATTTCCAGTTTGGATTAATCCATAAATCCTCCTTGAAATTTCAATCAAGAAATCTTTACAGATAGAAATTAAGTTAAGATGTTGTTTATAATTCAGTGTTCTAATTGCAAATAAGAAAGTGACTTTCCAAATGAAAGCAAGACTGGGAGAGACCTGTCAGAAAGAGCTAGAAACCTTGCGTTAGGAAACATACTGGTTTGGCAATTTTCATAGAATTTTTTTTTTGGCTCTCAATTTTTATGTCCTTTTAAGAACACATTAAAATTTGTGTAAGGATTTTTACTGAAAACGTTAATTAAAGGCACAAAATATGTAAATTTTCAGTTTCCACTCACTCTCAAGATAGGGCCTATGGAAATTTTAAAAATTTGGTTGCCATTTTCTTGTTAACTCTACCTCTGAAACCAAGTGACCTCATCTCCTTCAATTACAAAATTTTGACTTGCATTCAAGATAAACGGCTTTTAAAAAAAATAAAAAACAAGATAAATGGACAAGCTTTAAGATGATACCAATAACTCCACATGCCCAAAAATTGACGAGCACCTGCTTCCACAGCGTCATGACACATATTATGAATGTTTGTGGTACCATGAAAATCTAAGTGAAAAATCTGACAATCAACACAAAAGAGCTGCTAAAAAATTATTAAAAGTAAGCAAAGCTAGGTCTATTGTTGCTGTTTTCACAGTCATTGTCACGTTGTCAATATCTGATTCTCTTTCTTTAACCCTTTCAATATAATTACCAACATCCTCATCATCATCATCAAAGCCCTCCTAAGATTTTAATTCAAACACTTCAGCTGCTACGGTTCTCTTACAAATATCCTCCATCACTGTTTTACCATGACTGATGGTCCAAAAAAAAATCAGACAAAAAAAACGTTTAAAAAATTGTTTTTGTGGTCAAAAGGAATAGACTAAGAAATATAAAATTGTAAAGCCCTGTTCTTTACAATTATTATTTTTCTCTATAGCTTCATCATTCTTTGCATAAATAAATTAACGCAATATTGCTATGGGTCAAAGAAGTAAAGATTAAATGAACGCAATATTGCTATGGGTCAAAGAAGTAAAGATGTAATGAAATTGCGCTAGGCTGTGTAACATTGCAACAGCAAAGGGTGGAATAAAACCAACCTGAGACATCGTCCATCCGTCGCAGGATACACTGGACTCAAGATTCGAGCCTTTTCACCTGGCCGTCTTGGTGAGGAAGCTTCAATATATATGTAGTGACCTGACAGAACAGAAGCTTAGTTCAGCCATTTCTAAAATGATTCAATAGTATTATTACGTATATTTTGCATACATTCCAGATGTCTTGCTTTTTATGTTAGCATTTATGTAGTTGAAATTGTCTAAGACTGTCGCCCATTGTTGAGGAGAAAAGTGGTTGTCTTAAATAGATATACATCTCAGGCAGTGTCATAATATTTTTAAAACTTAAGGGAGGTGGTGTAGGAAGTGGTCATTTGTAAAGTTGATTGCCTTGGACGGGTGGCCATTAGAGCAAATTTGACTATACTTGTATAATCACACAAGTCTGAAATGCTAAAATATGACATGTACGTAAGTGTGTGTTGGCAAGTATATGTGAGACATCGTTGTGAATTCAAGCGATCATCAAAATAATGAAATCTAAGAAAACAGCATTTTTCCGGCAGTTTGGCAATTTTATTTAAATTTCTGTTTTTTGGCTCGACACCTTTTATGTTTATTTAAAAACAAATTTATCTCTGGATTTACTTGAAAAATGTTGATTTCAGGCTCAAAAAATGTAAATTTTCTTTTCCCAAGTACTCTCAAGGTATGGAAGTTACCAAACTTTGGCAGTCATTTTCTCAATAAATGTACCTTCGAAAACCGGTGACCTCCACCTTCTTCAATGGGAAATATTTCGACTTCTATTCAAGATAGATGGGTGTTTTTTTCATCGCATGCAAAACAAATGAATAAGCTTTCAGATGACACCATAAAAAAATTGACGAGCGCCTGATTCCACAGCATTGTGACACAAATATTATGTGTGTATGTGTGTGTGTGTGGGGGAGAGGGGGGGGGGGGGAGAGGTTTGTTATGGAGCAAGTGTGATAGGAGAACACAAGAAGCACCATCAATTTTTGGGCATGTGGAGTTATTAGTATCACCTTAAAGCTTGTACATTTGCCTTGCTTTCGATGAACGAATACCCATTTATCGTGAATACAATCGATATATTTGCAGTTAAAGGAGGTGGGGTTGCTTCGTTTCAGATGTAAAACTAGCGAGAAAATGGCCGCCAAAATTTGGTAATTTAAATAGCCTGAGAGTCCGCGGAAACTGACAATTGACATCTTTTGTGCCTTTAATCAATGTTTTCTGTAAAACCCACACTAAAATGGGTTCTTAATTAAATGAAAATGAAAGGTGTTAGGCGAAAAACAGATTTTCGATAAAAATAGCCAAACCGGCGGATAAATGCCAATTTCTTCAATTTCATTATTTTGACCAGCGCCTGATTTCACCACATTGCCTCACATTTGCTCTTGGCAACTTTGAGTGGGAGAAGAAATCCTACATCGACAGCCTGCCTCTCATTCTAGAGAACCAGGTTTGACTCATTGCTCAAGCAGGTGTGGCTGAAGAAGATTTGAGTTGTTTTATGCTCAGGTTTTCTCCACATTTGATCGCAAGGTAAATGTGACTGGACAACTAAGCATGTTTTGCAGGAGGAAAAAACTTGTGCATAGAAAAGACACCATCGTAGTTTAAAAGTTTAACAAGCTACACATTCATTAAAAGTAGCTTGACAACAGAATGTGGTTTCCTGAATGCTAATGGACAAAGCACCATGTTAGGGAAAACAACCCTCAGCATACTTAAATTACTTGCAATGTGAATTGAAAAACAGGCAGCCAATTACTTCTGAAGTCTAGCCGAAAAGTGAGATAATACTAATAGTAATTATATTAATAATAACAATAATAATTAATAATAGGAATTTACACAGTGCCTAATCCGTTGAAGGCCCTACGTAATGTACAAAGAAAAATAAAAGGAAAATAATTTTTGTTTTTAAGTAACAATGATTTACATCACAGCATGAACGTACTCCCCCACATCAACTCTTCTCACCTATAGATGTGCCATAAGTGTGGTCCGACGACGGGCCAGTCCCGACGGAGTCCGTGGATCCTGCCTTCCGTGTCCAGTCAAAGTCATCATACAAGTCCTGAGAGAAGCCGCACAAGTCATTTTCAAAGTCACACGTTGAAGTGGCCGGACATCTGCCGTTGTAGAAGACGAAATCGTCTAAGGCAATGTCTCCCATGTAGCTTGAGCCAGCAACTCCTTCAAACTCCAACTGACAAAAGAAGTTCAAGGACATGGGATGAATATCACCCACAGATGCAACAAAATTCAGAGCCCGTAAAATGAAATTAAGATCTTTTGGTAACAGAAGTTTCTCATTTTTTGGCACTAAAACCTGGAACTCCTTGCCTCAGAACCTCAAGGAAATTACAAATCCTAATATGTTTAAGCCAAGGCTCAAGACTCATACGTCTAATTCTTAATTCTATTGTGTTAGTAAGTGCTGGTATGTTTTGTTTTTACTGCTGTCCTCACATGTATATATAATTAATGCATGGTTGAGAAAGTTCTTCTTTATGAGGTTGATGAACTGGTTTTCTTGTTACTGTAAAATGTTTTATCTTATGTGAATGAAGTATTACACTCTGTGATCACGTGATTGATGTAAAGCACTCAGAGTTTATACTTATATGGGATAGAGTGCTATATAAATGCAATGCATCATTATTATTATTATTATTAGCTAATATGAGATGAAACTGTGGGTATTCTCTCCAGAATGAAAACGAACAATGTGAGTGGTTGGCGGGTGCTCTGGGGTGGTTTACTCTTTCTTTCTTACAAAAAAATCTATCTTTTCTTTATCTCCTCTTTTTCTTTTTCGGGTTTATTGCTTCTATTCTTCAGCACTTATATGATTTTACTGTGTTGCAAGTGCTGTAAAACTCTTACTAAAACTAAAGAAAAAGAACAATGTGAGAAGTCACAGAAGATGGACAATCCCACAAAACTGCTACTGTATGTGTCCAAGACAGCCACACATCGTCAAAGAGAAGAAGAGAAAATGAATTCTAAACAAACTTACGCGAGCTGAATAGAGCCTTGGGAGTTCCACGTAGGCATGTTGCCACTGAACACCCTGTTCACCTTGTTTGTACCAGATATTGGTGGTTGCATGAGAGCTCCTGAAAAAGGGACACAATATTGAATGTATGCAAGTAACAGTACTATTAAGTTTGTTTTGTTTGTGTAAAGTGTTTTACGGCGCTCGCAACTGCATAAGGTCATATGAGCATGCGGGACACACCTAATATTTTCAGTTGGTAGGAAATTTTGAATTTTGCCCAGGTGGCGGCCGAAGCCTACTCTTATCGATTTTAAACCACCAAGGGATCTTTGACGTGTGCAACTTGCACACGTGCCCTCCGAGATTTTTCGCCCTTGTCCGAGAAGGCTAGGTGTAGATCTTTCCTACCAGAAGATCAGGGGTGTGGCAGAAAGATAGCAGTAAGGAGGAGCCAAGGAGTAGCAGTAGAAAGGCTGCAGAAAGAGTCAGGAGCCCAGAGGAGGGGGCAAAGGAGGTGAGGGGGTAAGGGCAGAAAGTGAAAATGAAAACAGACAACAGAACATTGCTAGAGAGGTGAAAGTAGACAATTTTAGAGAAGAAAATTTTTTTGGTCGCTACCCGGATTCGAACCCGGGACCTTTGAATGAGAGGCCAACATCTTAACCTCTAGGCCACTAGAGCCCCCGTACTAATTAGTAAATTTTTTTTCAATTTAATCAACATAAACATAACGACTGCTAAGGGTTACTCTTTGGTGAACACCATGTTGAAAAATGAAGTATGACAGTGTCTTACACAGAGCAGTCGATATATAATAATGATAATTCTCCAATTTACTCACACTTTCAAAACACTTTTGACCTCTACGTCCATTTTTCTATAGAAAATATATCTATATAGGCCTTTAACTATTCTAGGCATTACACAAAATCCTTCCAATAAAAACTTCTCCGTACAGCATGTATTCAGTTTGATAGATGATCACACTTACCTATTCTTCATTAGAAGGTTGAGCCGGTTTACGTGGATTCCATGCATGTGATACCAGAATGAGAAACAAATGGGGTGATTATACGTTCCATAAGGGCTATTCAGCACGGCCGAAGAGTTTGCCCTTTTCCCTGACACATCAATGTGCATGTAGTGACCTGAAGGGAGAATGGGAATAGAAAGTGTCAGTACCAGGTGCAAGTTATGTCAAGTATAGTTCATGGCTAGTTTGCTAGGTAGAATTACAAAGTTTTATCTGACATTTTTGGCCGTTTTGTTCAACTGAGACCATGAGGTCAGAAAACAAATATTCTGTCTTTTCTATCAAAATCGTAAGATTATTCTGAGTCGTAATCTAGATATTCTAATAATTGCATTTGAAAAAGCTTGACATGCTGTGAAACTCAAAATTTTTGCGGTCAAATTTCTCAAAAATAGGTACTGAGCAGAAGGAACTTTGTAATTCTACGGTAGTGAGTTAGCATAATAATAGTCACAAATTGAGTCCTTGTTTCTGTCAACTGTCACATTTTGCCAGGAGTAGGTTAGGATACTTCCGACTTTGAATTTGAAGTAGAATCTACATAAGTCGGCTAAATCCTGTAAAAACACTCATTACAACTAATTACCTTTAAGATTAGCAACCCAAAAATATTTTCACACCAATGCACTGCCCACAAAGTGGTCCCCTCGTTTTTCGCTAGCACCCTCTGCCCTTGCATGTAACGAGTCAGTATTGAACGCTTGCTACACCACTACTAAAAGATTTTTTTTGGTTTCTTTTCCAGAATGATCACCAAGAAGGCAAATAGGAGACACTGTTGTGAGAGTTACTGGAAATGCAAGGCCAGTGAAGTCTCAAAGAGTTTATTTTGTCGTAAACTCATCTTCCAGACAAAAAACCATCCTACCCTTGAACCAAGGAGCAGAAAAAAACCTGAGAAAAAGCTCTCCTCCACCCACACCAGCATAAACCAAGAAACAAGCCGGATATTTCATAATGAGTAGCAAGCACTTTACGTGTAGGGTAAAAAAGCCCCTGTCTTACTGTTAAAAAACTAGTGGCTTAGTGAATAGTGAGAATGTTCATTTGTTTGTCTGTTTGAGTAAGGTTTTTACCACGCTCGCAACTGCATAAGGTAGTGAGTTTAGACTCAAGAGTAAAGTCAAGCAAGTGTCGGTGACACGGGCATCAGACGGGTGGTCACTGGGGTGTGTCCTTGTGAGAGACCCAACAACCCTAGCTAAAAAAACAGGGCACTGCACTGTGGCAACTGACAATAGCATGGTTACGAAATTGTTCTGAATTGGTGTTATATTGTGCATTTATTTATATGTGCGTGAATTTATGTATGTATGTATTTATAATTATGTATTTATGTACGTATGTATGTATGTATGTTTACCATTGAAAATCAAATTGCCCATCTGGGACCAATAAAAATGTAATTTATTTCATTTTTCACTTATTCAAGTATTTATTTAACAATCTAGGTATGTCCTTTTCCTATAGATAGAATAAAAGTGGACTTTCAACTTATAAGAACAGGATAAAGAGAAGTGGGAGCACTGAAAGCACCCAAGAGAAAAACAGATTTTGCCATAAGTCTAACAATTTAGGTTATAGTATACCTGCACTAGTGCCCTTGGTGTGGTCATTCTGTGGGCCAGTTTCTGCTGATTGCGTCTGACCTGATTGCCGCAGCCAGTCAAAGTCATCAAGACTTGTCTCTTGTGACCAATGGCACAGCGAGTGGTAGCTATAATCAAAGTTGCATCCAAAGTAGTATATTGTTGCTGAGGAAAAATTCAGAAGATGCACAAGTTACATGCATATACAGAAAGAAGTGAAGTGAAGGTGCACCCTTAAATCCTAGGACAGAAGATACCACCCTCTGGTTTCAACACCCCCCCCCCCCCCCCCCCCGAACTTCATCGTGATATGGCAAGCCTTGTGGCACGAGTTAAAGATATGTCGCTACCCTGGAATTGCAAAGTTCTATCTGCTCAGTATCTAGTTTTGAAAAATTTGGCATCAAAGATTTTGAGCGAAGCTTTTACGAATGTAAATTCTTTGAATATCTTGATAACGACAACTGTGATAGAGGAGATAGAACATTTGCTTTTTTACCTCAAGGTCTTAGTAACTGAAAATGACCAAAAATGTCAAATAAAACGATGTAATTCTGAGGCTGACAAAACGCCTTTTTTTATTCAAAGTAGTTTCCAGAAAAAAGGCATTTTGTCAGCGTAACCATTTAAAAAATGAGTGTTCTTCGGAAATTTGAATTGTAATTTATTAAAAAACTAGTCATAGTTTTACTAAAAGTTTTTCACAAAAGTAGGGAAACTGATCATGTAAGCTATTGATTCAGCAAATTAAAAAAATTTGGTGCCAAAAATGTGAACAGACATTTTGTCAGCTTAGAGCAGAGTTGCTCCAAATGCTGATTTTTCAAAATCCTGTATACAGTGGAGCCCTGCTTGTTTTGCAAAGGCACTCAGTGAAAGCTAACAACTGTATTGTAATATCGGCCTCTGTGGTGTAATGGTTATATGCCCTGTTCCATTTCATAGAAGATAGAGCAATTCGGTGGGGGGGGGGGGGGGGGCTTCGTGTGTATCTCCATCTGTCTGCTGGGATATTGGCCCTTGCAGACAGGATCATGGCAGTCAGCCTCCTAAAGGGTCAAATATTATATTGAAGTGGGCGTTATAGCAATCATCTTGGCTATTATTATTATACTTATTATTGTTGTTATTATTATTACTAACATGACATCACAACTGAAAGAGCTGCAGAGCTGGTCTACCATGGAAAACTGCATCTCCCCATGACCCTTAACGGCAACAGAGGATGAAAAAGTAAAGTAAAAAGTAAAAAAGTAAAGTATTATTATTACTATTATTATTACATTTACTATTACTATTATTGTTATCAGTATTATTATTATTATTTTCATTATTATTATTATTAACATTGTGGGGGCGTTAAATATTTACACATATTTACCGCATCGCAATGTGGTTCCACTATAGCCTACAATCATCTCATTGTAAAATTATAGACTTAGTACACAAGATCCCATCTTTCGTGGGAAGTCTCAATGATAGGTTCATGAGCTTAACATGTTAACCCTACATTGCAAAAGAAAGTAGAGCACTGCACCTAATGTATCAATAATATCGTCCATGCCGCAAGCATTGCACTTAAGTCCATTTGGGTACTTTTTACATCAGAGACAAAAAACTAGTTTTCAAGTTTTCAAGTTTCTGTTGTGTTTTTCTTATCAGAAATCATGAAAAGCAAGAAAATTGAAAGCCTTGACCAAAGTATCAAAGTGAATTTTGGTGATGTTGAATTCACTATTTAAAAAACGCTGAAAGAAACAAGTGATAAATTTGGAGAAGTCTATCCTTTAAGTATGTACGAAACTCACGAAAAGTAATAGCCCTATTATCAGTTTTTAAAATTATTTTTAAGTACTCACGTGGCAGTTTTGGCGTTGTAATGGGAGGAGCGGTGGTCTGAGCAGAACAGAGACCATCAAGAGCTATAATATCATCTATGGCTGCGTAAGCAACAAAACCAAGAGGAGAGTATGCCTCAAACGACAGATAGAAGGGTGTGTCTGACTGAATATCCAACTGGGCAGTCTTCCAAGTCAAAGTCATATCCCTGCCACCAGGATTTGCCACTTGCAGTAGGGAGGTGTTTTTGGTGGGCGTTTCTATGTAGACACGAATATCACCTGAAAAGTGAAAAATTTTGTGGTTTTTAGTAAGTGTTTTTCAGCACTTGCAATACAATAAGGTAATTTTCTTTTTTCTTTTTTTAAAAAATAAGATATGTGAGACCTTGGCTTCCAAGTAACTTTGACCTTACGTTGTTCAAGGACAAAAATTCTTTTTTAATTTTTCCCTGGTATGTTTGCATTATTAAAAACACATTTCATAGTCGCTTAGGTTTTCGGGTTGTTGGGGGTTTTTTTCAACAGAAAAACCTAATTCAAAGCAACCATTGTTTTCAGACCTAATTCATCAACAGGAAGAATGAATGCGTGTTAAAAGAAAAGTGTTTTTTTCTTTAATTATGATCAAGTTAGTTCAGACAAAGCAACAGTCAGAGATACACACAGAAGTCAATCTAAACTTATCATCTTCTGATCATTTCTGTTTCTAAATTAATAAGATTAATATTAGGAGGGATTTTCTTTTTATCAGAACACAATGTTTTATGCTACTGTTGTATTGTATTGTAAAGCGCTCAGAGCCTGTGTACTTTAATTGAGGTTGAGCGCTATATAAATGTCATTTATAATTATTATTATCTTATAAACAGCACACAGAGACACAAACCATCTTGGTAGATGCTGTAGGAAAATCTAAGACAGAGTCCGGCAGTGGAGGGGTGTACATCACTAGACAGAAGAGCATTCTTTGCTGTTTTTAAATCGGCAACAGCGTAGTAGCCTGAAATAAAAATGGAGACAAAGCATTAGTGGAGGAGACTTTCTGGACCTAACTAAGTGGGAGACCATGCAAAGCCTGGTGGGATTGCATTAGTTTAGTAAGAGTGTAACAGCACTTGCAATACAATACGGTCATAAAAGTGCCAAAGATTAGAGGAAATAGGTAGGACCAATCAGGAAGTTTGATAGGAAAGAATAATTGAGCAAACCAACCCAGAGCACCCGTCAAACACCTGCTGGATGGCTTTAAAGAGGTCCTCAAAGAGAATAAAGCGCCAACAACAAAAGCCAACCAACCTAGCCCTTGACAGAAATTTGCACCTTCCCTCAAAATCTAACGATACAAGAGAAAGGATAAAGAAAAGCAAAGTAAGAGCCCACTCACAGCCTGTTTACCTACATCAGTGATGTAGCAGTTAACCCTTCCAGCCCCAAGCGCGTATATTTTCAGCAGCGCTTATACCCCCACCGTCCCAAGAGCGTATATTCTCAGTTTCAGGGGTGTACCAAATGTGCGCATTTTTCGAAATTAGCAAACCTAATTCAACTTTAATTTTCATAATATTTATTCATTTACCTTCAAACTTTGTTGTACATTTTTATCTAAACCTCATTACAAAGATACTACATCACTTTTTAGAATGCATGCCTCTTTTTCTAATATACTGCTGTATTGGCTGGGACTGGGGTTAGGGAGTGCACAAAAAGGGCTGGGGCTGGAAGGGTAAAGCTCTTCTCCAATGTGCGCAGAAGATGTGCGCTTGATTCCCAAGTCGGGATGGGTTGGGTTTTTTTAATGAAGTACAGTAAAACCTCTATTGGTCTACTGTCTCAGTTGTACGGTCCTCATTAAACTACTGTAAATTCACCTTGCTGTACCGCCAACGAACTGGCCACCAGAAGTACACACAAGGCTACACACCGTGCATGGTACATCCACTCAGTGGTTGCTTGACGATCCTTCACACACAAGTCTCTACGGGGCTAGGCGCTCATATGACCCTATGCAGTACTAGATGCGAACGCCATAAAACTCTTTCTAAAACAAGTCAGGCCTAGGTCTTGATCAAACACCTTCCACCAATTTCATTTATGTGACAGATGGAAGGGAGATAACTTATTACTTCATCTAGTGATTGGTATACAAGTTCCCCTAACCTTGTGCAGTCAGTGCTACATGCATTATTTAACAGGGTACATGAAAACCTCTTTGTACCGCCAGCCCCGCTGAAGGCTGCATAATGGAGTTTGACTGAACCTCCTTCTGTCTATTAGGATGTTGTATCCCTCTCAGCTCAGGTTGGCCCTGGCAAGGCAGTGTCAAAAGAGCCGGCCTTCTAAATGATTTAATTTGTGTCAATAAAGGCTTAAAATATTTCCCATAAAGCATAAGACAAGCTGGTAATAATGGAAAATGTTTTATGCCCCCACTCCTCAAAGCGTTGTGTTGATTGGATTTGTTGGCCCTTTTAACTTGCAAATGATGCATTCCCTTATGTCAATCTCCCTCGCCTTCCATCCCCCCTCCCCCCCCCCCCCCAAACCCTCAAACTTCTGTGACCCCTGCACAGCGAACCTAGATTTTGCACACTTGGTCAAGCAGTTAAAAATGGAGGGTCCAGCTTACTTTTAGCCCAATGTCAAGAGTGGTCAGTACTAGGAATACAGCTGTCAGACTACTTGTTTCATTGAGGGGGGGGGGGGGTTCTATTTTTTTTAAAGGGGGAACGTTGTTTTGTTTAAGGGGGGGGGGGAGTGGGGTTGGGGGGAGGAGGTTGCAGTAATCACACATACTGATTTACTATTTACCTGTATCCGAGTGTGTGGTATGGTCAGCAAAAGGAACATTTTGGTTGTAGGCTTTGGTCTGCGGAGAGTACAGTGACCAGTCACCCGCGTCATCATCTCGGTTATAGAATGTGCATGGTCCGTTCTCAAAGTCACAGGATAGTGGATTGGGGCAGGGCTGAGGTGAGATCTGAATGTCATCAATTGCTATGTCGCTGGAGTAGTTGGCACCCACAACACCTTCAAAGATGATCTGGGGGGGGGGAAAAATGATATTCTCATATATTTCTCTTATACATGTGTTTCAATATATTATTATGTAAACCCATTGTTTTTTTATTCCCTCGTAACATTATTAACCATCCCACCTTTTCGTCGGTGGCCTAGTGGTTAGGCTCTCGGACTCGCAACCGTAAGGTCGTGGGTTCAAATCAAGTCAGGGGCCCGACGTTGTGTCCTTGGGAAAGGCACTTTGCACAATTTTTCCTCACTTCACCCTGGTGGAAATGGGTACCCAGCTATAGACAGTGAAAGATCTTGTCAGTTTGATAGTGTTAGAGCACGTGAAATCCGCAGCTTGCACTGTATGCTTCCGCGGAAGCTGAGAATGTTTCTGAGTGTTCTCAGAGGCTCTTGAGCATGGATATGCGCTATATAAATGCAATTATTATCATTAATATTATTATTATTATTATTATTATTATTATTATTATCATTATTCCTTCAGTAATTTCTTCAATATCCACAGATATCCAGGGTAGGTAACAGTAAAGCTAATTTTTCATCAAAAGGACCATTTTCCTGCTATAAAGCTGTGTTTCTTGCTTTTTTCAGGATATTCATAACATTCTTGGAGGGTTTTTTTAAATGATACTGGTACTCTTTTGTACGTACCCAAGTGTCTTTTATCATATTCTAACTGTCAAGGCATCTTTGAAGCGAAAAATATGTACAAAAGACTTCTACCTACAATCAGATGAGTGAAAAACCTGATCTTAAAAAAAAAGCACCCATTATTTTTCTTTGAGAACACCTCCATGAACTAGGAATTAACCCTATCTGTACCCCCTGGGGTCATTTTGTACCCCCGCGATTGTATTCTTCACATTTTAGAATACTTCTAGTGCAAAGATCTCTTTGAAACCTTCAGTATTTTTCAAAAATTCATTTTGACGGACTGCTATGCAAAGCGTACGGATCGGATTGACGAGTAAATTTCCTCTTTGAAAAGTGGTGGCACAGAGTTCCCCACGTCGTATGGATACGATAGTAAAACACGACGTATGGATAGGGTTAAACCACATGCTTTGGCACGACAGGTAGATGCTCAAACTCACTCAAACTCAAAATCTAGACTAAAGAGTCACTCTTTCCCCTTTCTAACTCACTTGATAAGGGTTGGTCATCTTCAAAGGTGCCTGACCCTTGAGCCAGTAGTTTCCCATGTCATAGTTCTGAGACCAGATGGTGCTTCCCTGCCCTGGTTGGTTGGCATCGCGAGCTTGGACCGTCAGGGTGCCCATTGCTGTGCCGTACATATGATAGTAGAACTGCAGGCACTGGTCGCCCCCACCAGGGTAGGTAGGAGAGACAATCCTAGCCTTGTCCCCAGGTCGTTGAGGGGTCGAAGCCTCAATGTAAACATAGTAACCTGGAAAAAAGATTGAGACAAAAAATACTTCAATTGAGAATCAACATAGTAACCTGGAACAAAGATTGAGCAAAAACTACTTGAATTGAGAATCAAAATATAGCACACTATTATTAATTTGCTTTTGTTTTGAAACTGTAATGAAACCGAAAGCAATCCTTGAAGAAGCACATCAGGAAAGAATAATAATAATAATAAATAGCATTTTTATAGCGCATGGCCCCACTCAAAAGCAAGCTCTATGCGCTTTACACTATATTATTACCCCAGCAGACCATAGAACACTCTAAAACATCTCAGCTTCCCAGGAAGCATACAATGCAAGCAGCTGGTTAAGCGCTCTAACACTAACCAACTAATAAGATACTTCACTGTCTATAAGGACCTTTAACATACAAATGCGTTATTCAAGACTTTGAACTCATATATATTCTTTTCATTTTCATTTGAGCCACTAAGAACTACTCAAAATACTAATGTATTATTTTTATCAAAAGCTTTTTATTCGAACGTTAAAACATCAATGTATGTATCCTTTTCCCAAGGGGGAGGGGGAGGGGGAGGGGGAGGGGGAGGGGGAGGGGGAGGGGGAGGAGGAGAAGGAGAAGGAGAAGAAAAAGAAGAAGAAGAAGAAGAAGAAGAAGAAGAAGAAGAAGAAGAAGAAGAAGAAGAAGAAGAAGAAGAAGAAGAAGAAGAAGAAGAAGAAGAAGAAGAAGAAGAAGAAGAAGAAGAAGAAGAAGAAGAAGAAGAAGAAGAAGAAGAAGAAGAAGAAGCAGAAGAAAAAGAAAAAGAAGAAGAAGAAGACTTATGCCTGGGTGCTTATATTATCATTATCATATGAACTGCTTGCATACTGACCATTGCCAGAGTCCAGGGTGTGATCTCCGGCAGGGCCTGTGCCTACACTGGAAGTACTGGATCTGTACCTTGTCCAATCAAAGTTGTCATTCTTCTCCTGAACATAGCCACACCAGTCGTCCTCAAAGTCGCACACAGCTGTGGAAAATAACAAAAATTGTGTCACGAGCAATGTTCTCTTATCTGTAACATTATTAATTCACTACATCCCTTACCTACATTCTAAGCCAAATTCTGCAGAAGTTCAAGACTTAGTGGGAGGAGTAGAAGGCTATGGAATCAAACATTGCTTGGAACCGTCAGCATCTACACACTTCGAGATGTGCTTCTTCAGGGGACAGAGTGCTTATAGGGATGCCCCTTGTGCAGTGATGTCGGTCCTTCACACAAGTAACAAGTAAGCCAAATTATCTTTCCCTAGTCTAAGAACTACTTACTTAGAGAACCAAAACAGATGGGTAATGGGGAAAGATCAGGGTAAAATAGCTTTTTTAAGAGCATCTGAGTAAAGGAATTAATGGAGAACCATGATTGCTGATGTCTGCTGCAGATCTGACACTTGATGACAATGAGTCTTAAAAAAGTTTTTTGGGGGGATGTGATTGCACATATTATGTAAATAGTGCAACAACATACCACATGAATCAAGTCTACATCAAATGTTTAAGAGCAATGGATCAGAAATTATTAGCAAAATAGCTATTCCTTCCTATCTACATTCTCTGATAGAATGAAGTACTCGATGGATGAAAAAGCCTGCCTTTCTTCTCCAGGACTAACACTTTCTAACACATCTATGGCCTGAGAACTGTAAGTGGCTGGGATGTGGGAGCTTACCTTTGTGTGGGCAAGGTTTAGAATCAAGGAATATGTCATCCACAGCTATGTCCCCTAGGTAACCATTTCCTCTGACTGCTTTCAAGTAGAGCTGTTGAGGAGGAAATGCAAAGGTCACATTATCAATAGTTTTAAACATTTACTCATGAGAGTTAATTTATAGAAAACGGCAATGCTTTTCTCCTATTATTTCATCTCTCTTCATGATAAAAAATTTGCCTGGAAAAAAGACCCCACAAACTTAGGTTCACAGAATAGCACGTACGAGAGCTGAATAGAAGGCACGAAAAGTCTGATGTAAAAAAGCCAAACCCCTGCCACTTGTAGATTGTAGAGTTTTGCTTATGTGGTGTCGGTAGTCTAGTGGTTAGGCGACTGGACTCATAATCAAGAGGTTGCAAGTTCGGAGGTTCGAGCCTCAGGCCTTGTCAGTATGTTTGTGTTTTAGCACCTATAAAATGGCAACTTATGCTTCCCAGGAAGTTGACATTGTTTCAGAAAGCTATTAGGTCTGCCGAGGTAATAATATGGACTGTAAATCACATAGAACTTGCTGATAAGTGGGAATTTGGGCGTATAAATACTATCTAATATGATTATAGTATAATTTACCTGTCATACATTATATATAAAACAGTGCTTTCTATTACAAGAAAACCTATATAATTTCTTCATCCTACCGACTTCAAGATTTTCAACATTCAAACAAAAACCTGAAGTTCCGTTACGCTTTTTACATAACATTAACTGCTCCATGGGAACAATTTCAAACTATTTTAATTTTTTAAAATTTCATCTGCATCAAAATGACATGCCAGATATTTATTACACCTCTAAGACCTACAGTCACAGGCAATTCAGTTTGACTAAGTAATAATTTTCAAGAATCCTTTCTAATTTGAAACGATTGCTTTCAGTACAAAAATCAAGAGCACCTTTTTTTACAGAGAGATATGAAAAAAAATCCTTCCTTTTCCTGGGAAAAAATTGATAATCTTTAAGCCAGTGGTCTACTTTTCCACAGTACAGCCCTAAATGACATTAGAGCTACACTTCTCCCTCCGAGACCTACCTTTGACAACACACTCTACGGAACATTACAGCAACTGCAGCAAACCTGCACTTATCACTACATGGCATTGGACAGAAGGGCGAGGGCCCAGCTATTGCTGGATTGATGACCTTGACCTTGAGCATCAATTATTTATTTATACAGGCACCAGCCATCCATGTCCAGGTGCTGTTTTAGCCTCTTTTTCCTGTCTGCGGATTAATAATTTGCTGGATCGATAACAACAACAACTACAACAACAAGCCCGTGGTCTCACCTGGAAATCATGGGTGCTGTGAAGTGTAAGTGAGGCTCTAATCCACTTATTGCCTTGGGTATGCTCCTTTTGCCATATGATACTGTTTGCTTTGCCAGCACTGGAAAGAACTTGCAAGCTGCCTATATCGGGACCATACATATGATACCTGGGGAAACCAAAAAAAACAGGCTTATTTAACAGCTTATAAAAGACATCGCTGTTTTCTAAACCGGACGGTAAAAGAAACCCAATGTTGAAAACAAAAAGTAGGTTGTAAATGAAATAAAAGGCCTTATAGTTATAGCAATATGTTTTCCAGTGTTTGTCTTGGGAGCTAAATGCTGGGTTAACTTTAGTACACTAAACTCTCAAGAAAAATGTGTCATATCCAAAGGGGTTATGTTTTGTACTAGAATTCGTGGTAGTGATGTCCCTCATGCAAACAAATAGGGGCTGTGTGTGCCCACTCTGGGATGCTGAACTTCAAGGGCTAGACATGCACTGTTCAACAGATGGGTGAGTACTTTTCTAGACCCACATGGGGGTGTCTCGGTGGTCTTAGGGGGAAATCTATAAGCTTGCACTGAAATGTGGGTGCAGAGCAGTGTTTGATATACTTGTGCTCCTGGGGAGCAGGGTGGGGGTTCAGATTTTTCTTTTAAAAATTTGGGCACACTGGCCATGCCGATGGGGGTATAAAGGTCCCCATGTCTAACATCTGTGACGTCATTGCTGCGAGCCCTAGTATTATATATAAACTCTTTGGTCGTAACGCAATGGAATCAGAAACTTGTCAATTTTTGGGCATAGGTCTATGAAGTTATTGATGCTATTTTAAAGCTTGTTTATTTATCTTGCTTTTGGTGAAATAAATATTCATTTATCTCGAATAAAGGTAGAGATATTTGTGATTGAAAGAAGTGGGGTCACCTGGTGTCTTGGAAAAATTAGCAAGAAAATGTCCACCAAAGTTTGGTGACTTCCAAAGCTTGAGAATTCTTGGAAACTGCAAATTCATATTTCTTGTCTTTGATCTATGCTTAATGTGTGTTTAGACCCAAAAAAACACTATAAAAATTGATAAAAATTGTCCAACGGAAGGAAAAATGGGTTTGTTTGTTGTTGTTTTTTTTCAACTTAATTATTTTTCACCATCGCCTAATTTCACCACGATGCCACATAAATAAGGGACTCTGACTCTGCTTTACAGAATCAGTACGAAACATTATACCTACTCTTTTTTTTTGCCTTGTTTATGATACAGGAGCTCTTAACATGACATGCAGGAGTGATACAACTTTTTTTTTAAAGGGTTTTCAGAGACGCTAATCAGTGACAACTTTATAGTGACCATAAATTTTAAAGTTTGCTGGAGTCTGTTTACGTAAAAGATACACCCAAAAAGGATATATAATTGTGTGAGAATAGGTGGGTGAGAATACGAATACAAAAGCATGTATGCAAGCCTGTGTGTTAATGAGTGTGGTATCGGTAGTCTAGTGGCTAGGCTACTGGACTCGTAATTGTGAGGTTGCAAATTCAGGAGTTCGAGCCTCAAGCCTTACATTGTGTCCTTGGGAAAGGCACATTACAAGAATTTTCCTCACTTCATCCAGGTAAGAATGGGTACCCAGTCATAAACAAGGAAAGATCTTGTCAGTATGTTAGTCAGTATATTAGTAATTAAGCACCTATAAAACATGGCAACTTGCATTGTATGCTTCCCAGGAAGTTGAGATTGTTTCAGAAAGCTATAAAGTCTGTTCAGGTAATAATAAAGATTGTAAAGTGTACAGAGCTTGCCCCTGAGTGGGACTTTGCGCAATACAAAGGCTATCTATTATTATTTTTGTTATTCTTCTTATTATTATTATTATCATTATTTTTATTAGTGCGTATCAATTTAAGAGTAAACACAGGAATTCACCACAAAGTTTACTAGAGCCTGAAGAACATACCAGAACGTAAAGCATCTTGGGCTTGTGGAAGTCGCAGGCAAAACAGGAGATGTGAGAACTGCATAGTCTCCTGCACTTCCTGTTGATGCTTCCACATAAATGTACTTTCCTTGATTTGCTGGAAACAAAAAGAAACATGTTAGGAAAATTTAACACGGGCATTTTCATCAGTGTTAGCTCACTCATTTATTAGTATTTGATCTAATTTATGTAGGCCTATCTAAAATAGTAAGCTTTAATGTTTTAAGTCTGGAAAGCAAATTTTTTCAGGAGAGAGAAGAAAAAAACTGTTTCCTTCTTTTAACAATAATACCTACTTTAGGTTTATTTTCTTTGGGGGGTCAACATTTAGAATTTGAATTTTGACAAAATATTTCTTGAGTAGGCCAAAATGCAACCAGCACCACAGATTACAAAACTGCAATAAAAATAATATTTTGTTTAAATTTTGGGCATGGCACATCAGAGCTACAGGCAGACGAAGAACTGAATCTTCTGTATTGAAAGGACTAACAATCTCGTTTGAACCACGTTCATTTTCTGATGACAAAAAGCCTTGTTCATTACGTTAAAAAATAGAGCAAAAAAGTCATTTGCAAAGAACCTGACACTTGAACCATTGGCTCTGAGAGCCCAAAAGACATAATAATATACAGCTGAGCACGCTATAATGGCCACCTGTTTAAGGCAATCGTCTCTACAAAAGATGTGTGGTTTTGCTCCTTATTTCCTATCATATATCTATCGTTTTTACCTCTCCTCCTTCTTTTTTCTGTTCATTACTCTCTTGTACACATGTAATCTTTGGCACTTAGGCCTAAATGACCTAGTGTGTTACAAGTGCAATAAAACTCTTACTAAAATTAAAACAGACAACCGCTTACCGTTCCCCCCCCCCCTCCCCCCTTACATTTTTAAAGAAATAGTATAGGCCTAATGACACTTTCCAAGTAGTCCACTCCACAAAAATGAGTGGCTATCTTGAACAATTTTGACAGGACATCCCAGTAATAATAATAATAAGGTTTTATCCTGAAGAGGAGCTCGAGCAAGGAGCACAAACACCGTAGTTTTTTTCCTGAAGAAGGGGGGGGGGGGGGGGGGAGAGCAGAGATGGACATGTTCCAACTGCAGTGATCCCAAAACAGTGGACAAGTAAGACAAGTAATAATAAGGTGAAATCAAGGTACTGCTCAAATTCTACGCAATAGTTCCACTACCTTTTCTTCAGAATCTTACAATACGTCTTCATAACCTTACAATATTCACTCACAACTTTAACACATCTGTACATCCGTTTTAAAAAACAACAATATGATCACTTACTTGCATCCACAGTATGATCCTTTGAGGGCCCTGTACCAATGGATCCTGTTGCTCCCCTTTTCACCTCCCATTTTGAGGAACCATAGCCATGGGGTGTCCAACCACAAGTTGTGCCATTTTCAAAGTCACAGTTCACACTCTTATGAGCTGGAAAAGAGACAGAAAACATTTTTTCACATTTTCTGATCTATTTCAAACACCAAGTCATAACCTTTTGTCAAAACTGTAAAAATAATCTGGAAGAACATAATATATTGAAGAGAATTCAAAACAGAAAAAGAAGTAGGAGATAAAGACTTGAATATGACAATGTAACAGAGAAGTGCAGAATTCACAATCAAAAGCAAACCATGTTCAACTTCAAAAGACTAAAAAAATAAAAATTACAGTATTCTGCAAAGATATCTTTTTGAAAGTATTCATTTTTCACACCATTACAAAAGGGCAGTCAATGATAATAACAAAACAAAGTTATTCACCTTCCTATGACATCAGTACTCAGAAAATGCTGTCAAAGACGTTGCTTCAAATTTCAAGCTTTGTATTACTCAATTTAAGGGTTCCTGCTATAACTTTTGTTTAAAATAATAATAATAATAACGCTAATATTAATATTAATAATAATAATAATAATAATAATAATAATAATAATAATAATAATAATAATGATAAGCTTAGTAATAACAACAAATGCTTCTGCGAGGGTATACAACCACATGGAAACAGAAGAAGAGGCAGCCCCGAACATAAAAAGAAAGAGGGAGTCAGAGAAATATTTTGCTTCCTCAGAATTACAAAGATGTATCAGTTCAGTACCTTGTTTTGAGAAATTTCACAACATGTCAAGCTTTTTCGAGTGCAATTCTTTGAATATCTTGATAACGACCCTGAATAATCTTACAATTTTGATAGAACAGATAGAACCTTTGGTTTCTGACCTCATGGTCTTAGCAACTCAAAATGGTCAAAAAATTCCAGACAGAAAAGTGTAATTCTAAGGTAGCGATAAGTCTAGAATGACATAACCATGCAACAGGCAATACAACAAACAAGATAAAGACGTTTGCTATGCCCTTCAATATTGCAAGGTAACTGATGTCAGAAAAAGTGAAGAGTAAAGTAAGATAGTAATATGCCAGTGACAAGGAATCAACACAAGCATTTTTGTTTGCTTTCCTTACCATCAACGACAGGTTCCGCGTCTGCTGGTTTGGTCTTACAGGTGCCTGAGATGATTTCTGTGTCATCAATTGCAATATCGCCTTGGTAGCTTGAGCCAGCTACACCCTCAAGGATGATCTAAGGAACCAGAACAGGGGGGATGTGAGGAAAATCTGTGTAAAGTGTCTTTCCCTAGGACACAATGTCAGGCCCCTGACAGGGTTCAAACCCACAATCTTTCATTGCAACTCAACAGCCTATCACTAGACCACCAACTCCACCAATGAGTAAAAGATTTCTGTAGTGAAAGTGATAATCAATTGTCTTGTATCTCTTCAAACTGAAGACAGAGGCATGGCTTCATAAGGAACTCCCCTTGGCCCGTGAACAACACACAATGTGCAGTGTTGTTCGTTTTAAAATAATCTTGCCTTTCACACAGTCCAGGTGAAGTCAGGTGCCCTTAATTATAAATTAATGGGCCAGTCGATTGTCCCATATCCCTTCAAAGCAAAGATGAATATCTTCACTAACTATGCCTTGATAACAAAGTGACAAACTCAGACATTGGTTAAGTTTTAGCAAAGAAATAAAATGGACATAATCACATTCAAAAGTTTTGCTAAATGCTTGGTGAATTTAAGGAAATAACAACCGAGAACGAGTACTGAAAACAGTAAAACAAGTTTCAAAAACCACTGTGGCAACTGAGCTCAGAGAAAAATAGCAATCCTTTCCACCACACTACTCACCATCCAAGGTTCCAAGGTTAAACTTTTACTGATATTGGCCTGTCCCTGAAGCCACTGGTTCCCACTGCCTCCACTGAGTTCCCACACAGTTACTTCAGATGAAATGACATCGTAGCTGGCATTGTGCATGACCAGGGCTCGCAAGGTTCCAATGGAGGAGCCATACATATGGTACCAAAACTTGAAACAGTGGTCCCCTCCATGAACTGGACGCATAACCTGCAGAATGCAAACATTATTGACATACAATAATAATAATAATAATAACAATAATAATAACAATAAAAACAACAATAAGAATAAAAATAATAATATTTGTAAAGAACATATCACGGTATAACAACAAGCTCTATGTGCTCTGCATTCTACATTATTACACTATAGACCTTAGAATATTGAGAAACATTTTTGGCTTCCCCAGAAGCATACAGTGCAAGCAGCTGATTAAGAGCTCAAACACCAATGAGAAACTGACAAGATCTCCCGCTTTCTATAATAATAATAAATAATAAACAAATAGCATTCCTATAGCGCATATTCTCACTCGAAAGCGAGCCCCATGCGCTTTACACACTATATTATTAACCCAGCAGACCATAGAACATTCAGAAACATTTTCAGCTTCCCGGGAAGCATACAGTGCAAGACGCTGATTAAGCACTCAAACACTAACAAACTGACATAATCTTTCACTGTCTGTAGCTGGGTACCCGTTCCCACCAGGGTGAAGTGAGGAAAATTCGTGTAAAGTGCCTTTCCCAGAACACAATGTTGAGCCCTTGACGGGATTTCAACCCCTGACCTTACAATTCCAAGTCTGAGAGCTTAACCACTAAGCCACCGGGTACCCGTTCTCACCAGGGTAAAGTGAGGAAAATTTGTGTAAAGTGGCTACCCTAGCTTGACAATAGTTTTCAAAGCAGACCATAATAAATTTTCTGTTTTCCTGAATGTACATCTCTTGTGTGAAACGTTAAACGTTTGTTGTTGTTGGGGTTTTTTGGGGGGGGAGAGGGTTGTTTTTCTTTTTTTCTTTTTTTGCTCTTTTTTTGGGGGGGGGGACGCTTTTTTATGTCTTAACGCTTTGAATATGTAGTGATGCTGTCAGCATTGATTTTTAGGAAATGTAGACACCCGGAGTACCGCTTCCAACATTGATCTTCTATGACACTATGTCCTTCATTTTGAACCATGTGGAAACCCTTGTACGCTTTGAAATCACTTAGTTTAATTTCCTGGCCTCGGGAAGTCATTCAAAATAACCTATTAAAGCATCTTTCCTTCCCAAGTAGGTTTAGAGGAGGGAATATTTGCTTTGAAATCTAAGTGTAGGGGTCAAACCCGCATGAGTAATGAAAAAAAAACCCTCCAGGTTCAAAGAGTTAACACTTTCCACCAACGCAGCGCGCAGAGCGCACAACACTTTTCCATACCAACCAGGATACAGATGCAGTACATACTATATCACACCATCGCTGCCCATGGGAGCAAAGTGTTCATCTAGGTTTCAAACATGATGATTTTTGTTCCATCTTTCCTTTGCACAAGTGCTCACCTGACTAACAAGCCGTGCCCTATCGCCCTGTTTCGTTGAGGAGGTCTCGATGAACATGTAGGAGCCTTGGCTGTTCTGGGAAGTGTGGTCAAAGCTGGGTCCAGTTAAAGAGGAGAATGTGCTACCATGTTGACGGATCCAATCAAAATCATCAGAACTGTCATAAGTATTTGTCCAGAGACATGTGTCTGAAGTGAACTGGCATTGTACTGAAACAAAACACAGACCGTATAATCATCTCTCCCATAGTTGCTCAACAGCTATAGAATCACATGAAATAATATCAAGAGGCTAGTCAAGTATTGAGACAGATGGAAAGTATTTATTCGTAGCCTATAACCTGATGGAGGGGGAGAAAGGCAGTGATGATGACTACTATAGAACTTACAATAGAATCAGTGACAGAGTATTATAATAGGTGAAGCGTGCTGACAAAATAAGTTGGCTCTCGCAGTCCACGAATGGAGATATAGGACAAAAATTGACACGGGGGTCAAATTTATAGATTAATAACGGATTACATTTTCTTAAAATTTAACACTACTTTTATAACTTCATACAAATAAATTGTACAAACTCAACCAATAAATTTGATATATTTATGTCTATAGGGGTAAAATCTGAGCACACCTCACATATACATGAACCCTCGGGCAGGCTGGAGGATATAAAAAGGTACAGCACTTAAACCGCAGTCTCTCTGGCATTTTTCTTTTGTGCATACGTCTCTTGTCCAGTAGTCTTTCACCCATATGAAAATAACTGTCAATGTTTTACATCTCTATTGACACAATTTAGACAATAAGAATGCAGGCTGCCTCAAGCCTGCCTGTCAAGGCAAACCTGGACTGAGAGAGAGGGGCACAGTGTCCCAGGAGACAGGCAGAGATATCTAATTTGTTTTTTAAACTCTCCACATGGGATTCAAACTCATGTCTTTTGCATACAACAATGAAGTACCGTAAACCATAACACCACAGATGCTGTGACGTCGGTAGTCTAGTGGTTAGGCTACTAGACTCGTAATCGTGAGATTGCGGGTTCAGGGTTACGAGCCTCAGCTCGGTTCGATGTTGTGTCCTTGGGAAAGGCACTTTGCACAAATTTCCCACTTGGCTCGGTCCTTTCGGAGATGGATGTTTAACTCTGAGGTCCAACCTCTTAATTAACCTAACAGTGTTGATAGGGGCATTAAACCTATACCATTTTACACCCCCGATGGTGTTCTTCTTTCATTTCTTTAATAAAGCAGATTGCCCAGGGCAGTAAAAAAAAAAATATGCTACCCAACAGCATGTTCTGCCGGAAGAAGACAAAATGCCTTTTTTTATTCACAGCAGTTTCAAGAAAAAGAAGTTTTTGTCAGGGTAACTATTGAAAAATAGAGTGCTTCTGAAATTTGAATTCTAATTTATTGGAAAACTAGTCACAGTTTCACTTAGATTTTTTTTCACACAAGTAGGATAACTGATCAGGCTTTCGATTTAGCAAATAAAAATTTTGGGTGCCGAAATGAAAAAAGGCGTTTTGTCAGCTTACGGCAGTGTTGTCCACTCTTGGAATAACCTACTTGTGTCTTGTATGAATTTATCCTCGCATGACATAAAATTCTCCCCGTAAAGGGAAAACTATGTCTTCTGCATGCGACGGCAAAGAGCCTAACCGCTACACCTCATACACGGGTCTTTTTGTAAGTATTTATTAATGAGAACAACAAAAATGAATATTATGTTGTCCACTCAGAGCACAAAAATATCTATGGGGGAAAAAAATTAAATTTAAAAAAATCTACAAAGCAATAACCAAAATTCAGCATAACAGCTAAAATAACAACAAGTTAGAATATTGTGTTGTTCGGAAGAATATCTTTAAAAATAAAACAAGACACATCCATCCTCTAAAGGGTTGCTCTGTATCATTTTTTCTCTCTCAGAATTACAAAGCAAGCTCTATCTGCTCAGTACCTAGTTTTGAGAAACTTACCGCCAAAAAACTTTGAGTCTCTCAATATGTCAAGCATTTTGGAATGTAATTCTTTGAATATCTTGATAAAGACTCAGAAAAACCTTACAATTCTGATAGAGCAAATAGAGCATTAATTTGATTTCTGATCTCATGGTCTTGGTAACTCAAAACGGCCAAAAATGTCAGATGGAACTTTGTGATTCTGAGGTAGTGTTTTGTTCACTTACGAGTGTTGCTACATGCTCCAGAAGTTAGGCTAATGTCATCAACACCAATATCACTCCTGAAGCTAGAGCCGACTACGCCTTCGAAAACAACCTGTTAATGCAAAACAGATGGTTAATTATTTGCTGGAAACTTCAACAATTGCTCAAAGAAGAAAAAAATGTAAAAGCAGAAATGGGACAATGACTTGGTTTGTGTGAGTCTAATTGTGAAGAAGACAATAGATGTTTGATAGGAAAGAAGAAGCAGACCACACCAGTGCACCCGTCAACGACCCACCAAGGAAGACAATTATCTAAGAATTTTGGAAATGAAATTTCAACACTTTTTTCTCCTGCACTAGGTTCTGAATGTGCCCATAGTGATCCAATATCATCCCTGCAGTCATCTGCACTAATGGTGAACTGTGGTAGATCAGTCACATATATATGTTTTCCATTTTAGCTACTACCTGCTTTAGAGAATTACAATACTTACAACACACAACAAGCCACAGAGTAAACTTTTCTATATCACACCACTTTTGAGTCTCTTTCGACATTTTGCTCCATTCATATTCTGTTGTCTATCAAGTGATCACGATCACACATCTGTCTGACACCCGTTTTTCTAAAAACTCAATTTGCAACATCTCTGCTACATCCTTGAACCATACAATAGGCCTACTCTTTACTTAGATATGAATTAGCATAACAATAAAAAGACTTCCACACTCTGGAATGTGGTACTGGGCCTTTTGAGCCCATGGACAGCTGGATATGTGAGGCAGCGAGGTGATATCAGGTGCTCGTTAAAATAATGAAACTGAAGAAAACTGAATTTTTCTGCCAGTTTGGCCATTTTTATTAATTTTTATTATTTTGGCAATTTGTTTTTAGGCTCAACACCTTTTATGTCCATTTAAAAATACATTTCAGTGTGGATTTTACTAAACATGTTGATTAAAGGCACATAAAATGTACATTTTCAGTTTCTAAGAACTTTCAAACTATGGAAGTTACCAAACTTTGGCAGCCATTTTCTCGCAAGTTTACCGCTGAAACCAAGCAATCCTCTCTTTTTTCATTAATTGTCCCGACTCCTATCCAAGATTAACAGGTATTTTTTTCAGCTAGAGCAAGATAACAGAACAAACTTTAAGATGATACCCCTAACTCTACATGCCCAAAAACTGACGAGCGCCCAATTCCACCACGTTGTGACACTTATAAAGACTTTCAGACTCTGGAATGTGGCACTGGGCCTTATTATATAAGCTCATAGACAGCTGGATATACAATTTCAACAAAAACATATTCTATCGGAGGTTACAAACCTGATAGCTGCCATCAAGATCCAAGGTGACCTCTGCTTTCCTCCAGCCACGACCTATATCATAAGAGAAACTCCATCTGGGAGAGCCAAGATTGTTTGAAGCCCCACTCTTGACTTGATATACATTGAGTGTGCCAATGTCAACGCCATACATATGGTAGTAAAAGCTGAGACAGTGTTGGTTGCTTGAAGATTGTGAGTAGGTAGGGCTGTGGAATTGGTGATAATCAAATGAGAGCCACTGTCTAGAAAATGGAGGATTTGTGACCCATACAGTTGGAAAGTAAACACAATCAAGTTTAAGAAATAGGGGACACAAGCAGTCCTCTGGAAAGCAGAAAGTCAAACATGTATAATTCATTACTTGAGTTGTGGTGGGGGAAAAAATGTAATTCGACTATCAGAACACCAAAGACTACCAAAGGTAAGAAAATTCAATAGGGATCGTACTTTTTTCAGAAAAAGCATTTCACAAGTCCAAACCTTAAAATATATGGTATATTCAATAAATCAAATATAAGAGGTTTTCAGAAAAAAATCAGGGTATTGGAGAAATGAAAAATTAATACTTTACTGTACCTAATTTCAGTTATGAAATTCTGGAAATTTTAAATAGGATATCAATACTACAGAACTGTAAAACAATATCGTTAAAGACTTGAATTATACATTTTAGGCGTGCTGACAAATGAGTCACTTCTCAGATTTTAGCCCTATAGACAGAGATACGTCAAATTTATAGACTGAGATTTTACAATTTATAGTGTAAGTATGAAATGATAAGACAAATGTTAAAATTGAAGAAAATGGATTCATTAGTTTAAAAATCTACAAATTTGACCCCTGTGTTAACGTTCAGCCAATATCTCCATTTGTGGAGAGCAAGAAATAATTTTGTTGGCATGCCTCACATTAAGGCTAAAACAGCACCTGGACATGAATGGCTGGTGCCTCTATAAATAAATCATTGATGGTCATGGCATGCCTCACATCCAGTCTTTATCCCTACTGAGGCCATAAAAGGGTTCAACAAACTGAGAAAATCAGGATCAAGGAGACCACAGTTACCTAATAAGGCGGGCCGTATCATTCTGTTTTCTTGGAGAAGAACTCTCAATAAAAATGTAATGGCCATTCAAAGAGCCATAAGTGTGATCTGTGTAGGGTCCTGTCTGCGCACTCCCTGTGCTTCCACTGTGTACACCCCAGTCAAAGACATCCGATTTATCTTGAGTGTAGCCGCAAAGGGATTTAGCGGGATCGCTGTTTTCAAAAGTGCACGTGATTTTTCCACCTGCAACGAGAGACATAGTATACATGCTCTAACAAAATTAAACTCTCTCTCTCTCTCTCTCTCTCTCTCTCTCTCTCTCTCTCTCTCTCTCTCTCTCTCTCTCTCTCTCCTGAAATATCTTACACTAACACAAGAGACCTGTTATTAATATATATCATATTATTATCTATTCATACATCTTCCAAAGCTTTTGGATTCTGAAATAGGAGACTCATAAATTGTGTGTTTGTCATCAGTCCGTACAGTGTGTGCTACAGAAGCAACATCTAATCTTTTCTCTATTTTGATAGTTCAGCAGTAACAAATGACTTAGTCTATGCGTCCACCAAAATAAGATCGCTTCTAGGTCAGACCAATGTACAAAGTTTTAGCATGGTGTAGAACCGACTCAAAAAGATCCATGTCCACCACGTCAGACCAGCTAAACCTATTTTTAGCCCAGTGTGTTATGATTATGAGAACAACAGACAGCAAAAGCACAGGCAATTTATTTTTTCATTTACATTTTCAGCATTGTTTCAGGTGTGTAGATCTATAAAGACATAAGTACAGGTCTAAATAAGTCTACCCTATTTTTTAGTACGCTGAGGCTAGAGTCTATCTCTGGCATACATTTTACCTCTTACGAGCCGACTGAGGGCTGAACTGGGTATTGGCTAACCTAGCCTATTTTTAGCTCTCTCGAGAACGAAATAACCTAGGTCAAGTGCTTTTATTCAATTTTTTTTGCTGTTTTTCAGCACAAATCTATTATTGTACATGTTATAATGAGATACAACTTTATTGATAATGTAAAGAGCAATGAAGAAGCAAAAATGTACTTAGAGATGCAAATTTCCTTCCAAAATGAGTCGAATCAAGGCTTTCTTAGTCAACTGTGCAGCTGACGAAAAAGCGTACAAGCAGGAAATCGCGTAGTCAGGCAAAGGAAGTTAGTGACTGACGAAAACGAGCTCATTTGCAAGTGAGCCTGGCCTGCAACTGACGAAAAATGCCAGTGGATGTGGGGCCTTAGGCATGTATCTTATGAGCATGACAATATTACAGAAAAAATAAATTATGATACAGGAAAAGTTTAGTTCTTACTGTCTGGAGAGATCCCCGTCCCTGGGCAAGGCCCTGATGGCACAGCAATATCATCTATGGCAATGTCTCCCTCATAACTCATTCCGCGAACTGCTTCAAAAACAATCTGGTAAAGAAGAAAAGAGAAATAATAAGATAAATCCTGGACATAATAATAATAATAATAATAATAGATAGCATTTGTATAGCGCAAAACCCCGCTCAACAGCAAGCATACTATTACCCCAGCAGACCTGAGAGCATTCTGAAACCTCAACTTCATGGGAAGCATACAGTGCAAGCTGCCATTTATAGCTGCTAAAACACTAACATACTGGCAAGATCTTTTGCCGTCTATGGTCAGGTACCCATTCCCACCTGAGTGAAGTGAAGAAAATTTGAGTAAAGTGCCTTTCCCAAGGACACAACGTCGGGCCTGCAGATCAAACCCCTGAATTCGCAACTTCACGTTTCCGAGTCTGGTAACCTAACCACTAGGCCACCGATGCCACATCTTCTTTAACTCCAGCAACACTGTCAGTCTAAACAATCTTTCAAGATAAAGTAGCCTAAGTTTATTTGGTGTGTAACTAGGCATCACATCATATAAAAGCACTCACTTATTAAACAAAGGTTTCAAATTGAAAAAGCACAGGTTCTGCATGAGAGGTACTTTGAGAGGTTATCTTTTGAAATAAAGACTTTTTACTTTTACCAATGATAGTAAATAACAAGATGGTCCACTCAGCCAAAAAAGTGTCCGCAGGAAGTATGCTCTTTGCTTCAGATGGCGCTGCAGTCTGTTTTGAAGCTCTCTTTCGTTTTTCCAGAAGAAGAATAGGAATAGCACCTCCTTGCGTGCGCAGATCGACTGCTGTTCATCAGCAGTTCGGGTACGTTCAGTGCGGAGTTTTAGGTTTTTTAAATTTTAATGACCTCTCGCCTTTCATTCTAAAGTCAAATTAAACTAAGAAAACCATCACCCTTTCCTCCGGAAGAGGTTTTTTGTCAGCGTAACCATTAAAAAAAAGCGTTCTTCCAAAATTTATCCCAAAACTTGCTAGTTTCACTTTGATTTTTTAAAACTCAAGTAGGGTAACTCTGTTCGCAAAGAGTGCGCTTTTGTGAAGAGGGCGCCACCAAATTTTGAGGACGCTTTTTTAATTGGCTCAAAGAGAGAAGTGGCCCATCTTGTTATGTACTATCTTTGCTTTTACCTACTGAAGAATACATGGTAAATCAAAACAAAAGGAAATAATGTGTTCTTCACCAATGTACACATGGATTTTGTTTTGATAACTTCCACAGCTTACCATGACCATGAATATGTACTACGCCCAAATTAAAATGTGAAAATTCTATCTATAGCATTTTCATAATTTGTGGGATCGGTTGCATGTTCTCTGGATATACTTTGCCTAAATTCAGATTTTAAGTGTTGAAAAAGTATGAAAAGATCCATAATATAGGTTCCATTGTTAAAGGAACAATTTTTTTTTTTTTTTTTTCTACCCTGAAAAATTTTGCTTATTGGGCGTAAAACATTTGAAAATCTTGCCAATGATATAAGATAAGATACTCTTTATAGTCTCCATACTAGCACATTGGTTTGACGTTTCCCACACACACACACACACACTCACGCATACACACGCACATGGCAAACCCATATATACGTACACTTTTCCCTCACACATCCTCTCTTCCACACACATCTGTGCACATAACCATAATTATTGCTTGCACTCATAAACAGGCTCACAGTCACATGCATAACATAAATGAACAGTAATATAAACATTAATAGAGTTAAGCTAGATACGAACACAGTATTGACATGATACAAATCAGTACTTGAAAGCAATACACAAGCGCCGGGCACAACAGAGTAGGTATAGATACCACACATGACTGCAGTGCATTCAAACCTGATATGAATCCCTGTGCAGCGTTCTTCAACTTTGGTTATTGATAAATTTTCACTGCTGTTAATATCCCCCGGGCGGTGCCACTGACTGAAGTGTCTTTAGGCCATTCCCAAAAGGGGGACATTTCTCGTTCATGCACAGTAGAATTGTAAATGGGCTGATTCATCAATGTCATGCTCATAACCATGCCTGATCTACAACAGGGAACTGCTGCTTTTTCTTTCCTAATCCTTACTATTGTCATTCTCCTCTACTTCTTTTGTATGTTTGTCACACTCCTGTGACCCGCAATTTCCAGGGCGCCTTGATAGTCAAAGCAGACTTTGTGCTGTTGAAGCTAGGGAGGTGAGCAGAGTAAGTCTGATTCCCTGTAAGGACTTCTCTGTTGACATCCACCCCTTGGCGCTCATAAGACCTTATGCAGTTATGAGCGCTGTAAAACCTCTACTAAAACTAAAAACTGCTGTTAACCCAATTCCATGATGAATAGTGAAACCTTAATGCGCTTCCCCCCCCCCCCCCCCCGTCATATCAGACTTTCGAAACTACTTTCTCTGACAAAGTTGTTGTTCTACAAGTGGAATTAAATGTATATCAAACAAAGCCAACTCTCGTGTGGTTCTCGGGGCCCTGTCCAAGAGATAGGGGACCAAAGAATAGGACCACTGTATCCGTACCGCGCATGTCGTAGAAGGCGACTAAGGTCGGTTGGGCAAAGGGTTAGCAGCCCTTTCCCGTGAAACAAAAAGCAGCTACAAAAACATCAACAGCAAAAACAACATGACTGCCAGTTCTGGAAGATGGAGGACCTTCATCACCGAGGAGAGGAGAGAATATGGAGTGTAGAATGACTCAGGGTGGTGAAAGCTGAAAGGAAGCCACCAAGCCGAAAAAGCGGGGACATCATGGAAACAGATAGAAAAGGATGCTCAGGACAGGCTTCGCTGGAGTAATGCTGTTGATGGCCTGTGCTCCACTGGGAGTTAAAAAGGGCAAGAGAGAGAAACGAAGCCAAACCAAACCAAATGAAACCGAAACAAAACCAACACTCATAATACCTTATACTGGCCGGTGGGGTTGATTTGGACCGATGCACTTTTCCATGAAGGACCTTGATTTCCTTGCCGATTAAAGACTAGTTTCTTGTTGTTGTTCTGCTGTATATACACATTCAGCTTGTTGATGTAAAATCCATACATATTGTAGTAAAAGTGAAGGCATCTTGGTCCTGCACCAATAGAGTGACTCAAAAGGCGGGATGTTTCGTTAGGACTCATAGTAGATGCCTCCATATACATATACCAGCCTTGTCCTGTAAATGAAAAAAAACCAACAAAAAAAGAACATGAGACTTTTCATTTACCAAGCATCAGTGTGTGCATTTGTGAGCATGTGTTCATAAGTGTGCACGTCTGTGTGCATCTGTGTACATTTCTGTGCACGTGTGTGTGTATGTGTGTGTGTATGTGTGTATGTAAGTTTGTGAATGTGTGTCTGTGTGGGTGATTTGTGTGTTTGTGTATTGTCTGTGTTCTCACGTATATAATTATAACTGTGGATGAAAGCATGCCTAATACCAGAGCATAATATAAGAGAGTACGATTTACTTTTGAGCAAATATGTCGGTAACGAAGTTTTCTATGGACAAGTGCATGTACTGCTCACCTAACAAAACAGAAAATGATCACTTCTTCTCCATCTTCTCCAAAAACTAGATCTGAAACAGACATTCGCGAAGATGGTTAGCCATTTATTTCTCTGCACAAATACTCTCAACTAAAAAACCCTGTATTATCCTGATCTTTTCCCATCAAGCATCAGTTCAAGTTGTCTAAATAAATTTTGCCTCTTCCCTATTGTTTATATTAGTCAATGTCCGACCATGGTTTCATTCAGCACTGCGGTATCTCATCCGATTTCTTTTCCTTTTGTGAGATTCAAAAGTCTTCTTAGAAACCACATTTCTATAGCCAATAGTTTATTTTTTCTTATCCCAAACAACTGCCCAGAATTCACAGAGGTGACTCACTGTTGCCTTTTGTGTGATCCACGGTTGGACCAGTGCCTGTTGACCCTGTTGGACCTTGAGCTCGAATCCAGTTTGAATCGGCCGTGGAATCTTTAGTCCAGGTACAGATGTCATTTTCAAAATCACAATCATATGGAGAAGGTGCTGTTAGAGGACAAAACAATGCGTTAACTCAACAAAAAAAGACATAAAGATATTGAGTTACGTGTTCTTTCATACAGTACATGAATGGAACAGTGTAGGTCAATTTATTCTTTCCTTTCCTAATACAAAACACAATCTTTCTCAAATCTAAAACCAGGAAATCAGGAAATAAGTTAATTCTTTTAGATGTCTTTCAGAAACTGTTACAGGAGAGTCTTCTATCATCGTAAAAAGATTTATTTTTTTGGTGGGGGGCAAAACTGTACTCTCTCCGTATTTTCAAATCAAATTTGTGGTATTTTCTTAGTTATTTGTAGGGTCAATTTAAAAATAATATTTTTTAAAAAAACACTTTGTCCTTGTTGCCACCACGAGCAGTCGTGCTTTTCTTTAGTTTCAGCTCTTTCTATACTTCTGAGTTTTTATTTTCCTCTTGGAAAATGAGTTGCCCAATCTACCTATTCTTAAACCAGGTGTAAGAAAAATCAGTGCAACTCATTGTGCTTACCTGCACAGATGTAGCATCAAACTAACTTCTTAAGTACAGAGCAGTATTAAACGTTTAAAAATCTACGGGTATCCCTAAAAAATCTACAATCAACAAAAACTAATTAATGTGTTATGGCAGCAAGCTTCCGAAATTGAACAATACGACTTTTAAAGCATTTCATTGGCCAGCTGTTCAGACGTATTTAGATTGTTTTTAATTTTAGATCTGGGAGTTGTTTGCATGTGCTCAAGAAATATTTTGCCGAAATTCAAATTCTAAACATTGAAATAAGATAAATAAAAGATAGATAACCTAAGTTCTAAAAGAATGAAACAGAATGTTCTCTTTCCCACAAAAGTTTCCTTTCTGGCTTCTTGGTACATTTGAGCAGCCTACCGATGATTTATTCACACGCAGATTACTTACAGAAGGTAGGAGATGCTGGTGTTGCAGTGACAGGGGCCGTTGTGGTGGTCGGTTGAAGAGAAGGAAGCGCATTTACAGGAACAACTGTAAGAAAAAAGACAGCCAACATTTAGTGCTTAACAAAATGTTCCAACAATGTTGAAGCTGGACAGGCATAGCAAATATAATTTCATGAGCAATGATGAACAATGATTATTTTACTTCCTATCCATGAACAAAGATTGTTCTACTTTCTATCCATTTAAGCCCGTCTGATCTTACCATCTTTCAGCATGTACAGTATAATGAAAGCACAATCAAATAATGTGGCATCGGTAACCTAGTGGTTAGGCTCTCAGACTCGCAACCATTAACAGGTCATGGGCTCAAATCCCATCAGGGGCCTGACATTGTGTCCTTGGGAAAGGCACTTTACAAGAATTTCCCGCACTTCACCCAGGAAGGAAAGGGTATCCAGTTTTAGACAGTGAAAGATCTTGTCAGTTTGTTACTGTTTTAGTATTTAATCAGCTGCTTGCACTGTATGCTTCCCAGGAAGCTGAGAATGTTTCTGTGAGTTTTATGGTCTGCTGGGGTATAAATATAGCGTAAAGCGCAGGGAGTTTGCTGTTGAATGGGGATATGTGCAATACAAAGGTTATCTAATATAATCATAATAGAAAAACAAAACAGCTATAGGCCTAAAGCAACACCTGCTGGTAACTGGCAGTAGATTAAGGCAAGTCGGATGTGAAACAGAGCATTAAGGCCAGAGTATGACCAAAAAACCCCAAAGAAAGTAAGTTTTTCTTTTTGTTTCAGTTTTAGGGGGTTTTTTGGTTTTAGTTAGAGTTTTATAGCACTTACAATACAAATGGATCATATAAGCGTCACAGGTGAGAGTTGCTACTAAAGGGCAACATACAAAGAAAATAAGGAGGAGAAATAGCAGTTCACAAGAGAGTGACAAACATACAAAAGAAGTAGAGGAAAATGACGATAATAAGGATAAGGAAAGAAAAAACGGTAATTCCCCCTGTGTTGTTCTGGCACAGTATGAAAATGACATTGATAAATCAGCCCATTTACAATTCTACAATACATACGAACATGTTGATATGCTAATGTCCCCCCCCCCCCCCCCCCCCCCCCCCCCCGCTTTGGTAATGGCCTAAAGACATTTCAGTCAGTAGCAATGCCGGGGGGGGGGGGGAGACAACAGGTGCTTTAAAGGACAGAAGAAGCAAACAAAATAGACGAAGGAGACCACAACAGGGCAATTAACAACCACCAACATTAATAACAATAATATTGATAGGATAGATCGATGAACAAAAAGATTTAATATTGTAGATCACTGCTTGGCTATCAGGATTTCATACTCCAGTGGATGTATTTTCTGAGCTCCCAATGTATTCATGGTTGACATGTAACTTTTATACAAAATAAATTGGACCCTCTGCTCTCCTCCCTTCCCTAACCCACTTTGACTGGTGGAAGTAAAAAGACTCACTGCACATCAGCAAGGATTGAAATTTTAAAAATCCCTAACAGAAAAATAACACTTATAATCATTTATGCCCAGATGTTCATATACATCATTTCTCATTGTTGCATCTCCATCTCCTTTCCTTCTTTCTTCCTCCTTCATAACAGAACTCAGTAGGCAAGTACTCCGTATTTGAAATCACCTTTCAGAATATTATAGCACTTTATTTAATCATATGAACAGTTTGACAGCAAAACAGGACAAACTCCATTTTTGCAGTTTGGCAAAAGTAGTACTGACTGACGTATCTAAAAAAAAATGAGGAACATTGCTGAATCAACTCCTTCTTTCATAAAAGACGACTTTTCCTAAAACAGCAGAAAAGTTAGGCTGTTACTACGAAATGCAACGAAAGTGATAGACCTTTTTTGACAAACCAAGACATATCCTCAGTGTCAAAATCAAGTTCTTTCCTCGAGTAACGTGACTTCACGTGTGGCGATGAAAATTGGTCGGCAGTTTCTTCACTTCCTTATTATTGTAGTTTGGGTATGTTGCATTTTGTTAAAGGTGTGTGAGGGGAGATCTCATCTGTTTAAATGTTAAGAATCCAACAAGACTTCATCATAGTAACAAATATCATTTAAACCTCATGTGTACTCTAAAAACAACATTGCTCAAGATTATTCGGTAAATAGGTGAAGAACAGAAATCTTCATTTTCTCTAAACAGGACCAACGGATATGTTGCGTTTTGTCGCTAAACTGTTTTTATTGTCAAAAATAAAACTTCAGACAAACAACAATGCACAAAAAATATGGCTTTGTAAACACAAACAGACAAGCTCTTACGAGAACAGTCATCGTCCGTTATCATGACATCATCAACACCAATAGTTCCACCATTTCCTAGGACTGCTTCAAAGAAAAGCTGTGAAAAATAGCCACAAACAACTCAAGATTAAAACAATATCTAGCTCATTAAGGCATGGTATGAAAGTCATTGTGATGCATTTTTAAAGAAAAAAACCCTCCATTCAGTAGCTAATACCACCATACTCAAGTGCCAGATATGAAACAGACAATAATTCTATATAATCAAAAATTTTCAAGCTCCTGATTCCCCAAAGGTGTGACACATATATATCATTCAGAATATATCGGGCTTGAATACCCATGAGCTGAATAGCCCGGTCGTATACCAATTAGCATATTTATAGGCTACCCATTAAATACATAATATAACAAAATAGCACATGCACAGCAATTTCTGCTCAATAAGTATGGCTGATAGTATTTAATTGAAACAGTAACCTACAGTGGCCTATCATTACTGTTTTCAAAGATGATTTTGACATGTTATGGGAAAGTAGGTTTCTCTTTCGTTTAGTTGCGAACGCCGTACAACTCTTACTGAACTAAATGAAAGAGAAACCTATTTTCCAATATGTACCAAAATCAGCTTTGAAAAAAGTAATGATGGGCCACTGTAACATTGCCTTCTTTACTGTTATTTCAAAAAGAGGATTACTTGTCAAATCTTTTGAAACAAGCTACAAAATAAGATTCATGCACTTTTTTTTCCATTTTTTCAATAGATAAGTGCACTGCCAATTATCAAAGCAAAGGGTTTAATAAAAAAAATTTAAAAAAGATTTTAAAAAGGGTTTTATAGAAGGAGCAATTTCCATTAAAATATTAAAATATTGCATAGGCATTGACACATAGTATAAGGGCAACTCACATGATAGGAGAGTGAAGAATTCAGTTTGACTCGACCAGGCAACCATGAAGATCCTTTTGGTCCAGACTGCATCCACAATGGTGTGCCTTTGTAACTGTCCGCCCCATGACCATCAGCAAGCCACACAGTCAAGGAACCAACACTGGGGTCTTTCAATAAGTAGTGAAAGTGAAGACATCGGACCTGAAGAGTTGTTCAGACAAAAGAGACACGAGATAAGCTAAGGTGAGATTAAATGCAGAATAATTGCATCAGCTGGAAACCCAAGGTCAAGGCTAGTTTATTTTCTATTCACAATTTGCATGAAATACAGAATGCAAATATTATAGGACTGCACTGTTCTCGCCCTAGCTCTAGGAAAAAATATCTAGGCTTGTATTCAAGATAGACGGGTATTTTTTCATAGAAAGTGGAGAAAATGAGTAAGTTTTCAGATGATAAAAAAAACTGATGGGCACCTGATTCCATCGCGTGGTGACACATTTTATGTGTATATGAGAGATGCGAAAATGTGTCAATAAAGTAATAATTTACAATACCTTGTTGGCTGAAAATGTTGGGGATTCCACAAGAGCTGACTGGCCTCTATTTCGCAGAGGTCCTACTGTTGCCATTATGAAGTGACCTGGGGAAAATATGATAATATAATGATATATAAGCATGAAAGTGCCGTTAGAGAGGTGTATGTTTTTTAGTTTTAGTAAGAGTTTTATAGCACTTGCAACACAATCAGGTCATATAAGTGCCGAAGAAAAGATGTGTTACAAGAGAGTCATCATCATCATCCAGTGCCAGATCTGTGACAGACATCGGCGATCATGGTTCTCCATTCATTCCTTTGCTCGGATGCTCTAAAAAAATCTACGTTTCCCTGATCTTTCCCTGTTACCCATTTGTTTAGGTTCCCTAAGTATGTTGTTCTGGGCCATCCCCTGCCTTGCTTGATTGCTCTCAATTTTGCCAGTGAGAGCTAGATGTTTGCTATTTATGAGTCCCAAAAACTGCATTTGTCGTTTCCTGATTGTTTTTAACCTTGAGCGTCCCATGTGGGCTTCATCAAGCACTACCTCATTTGATTTCTTTTCCTTCCACGATACTCTTAGCAGTCTCCTAAGAAACCACAGTAGAAAAAAATTCTGAGGAATATTTGGCATCAGATGTTATCATATATCCTAGATATTTAAACTGTAGGACTAGTTTGATCTTTTCACCTTTGCTAATGAGATTACAACTAGGCTTTGCTGCTTTTTTGGATATTACCATGCACTCTGCTTTCATTACATTCAACTATAATCCTTTACGTTCACTTTCTGTTACAACAGTATCTAGAAGCAATTGAAGATCCTTTTCTGAGCCTGCTATCAAAACTGTGTCATCTGCATACTTGATGTTATTAATCTTTTCTCCAATTACTTTGAGGCCTGGACATTCTTCTATGTTTCTAAGGATTGTTTCACTGTACATGTTAAAGAGGTCTGGTGACATAACACACCCTTGCCTCATTCTTCGCCTAATCTGCTTATATTTACTGTATTCTCCATTAATTTGTACAGCAGCGTTTTGGTCCCAGTACAAATTCCTGATAATTCTTAGATTTGTTCTATCTATTTTATGCACTTTTATGGTATGGTAGGCCTACTTGTACTTGTATGTTTGTACGTGTCAAGAAATTATGCAGTGCCTTCTTTTACTGTACACACATACACGATAGATGCTTGGCTAAATGTGAACAGTGACACTTTTGAGATAGAAGAATTTAGCTTTTTCTGTACAATAGGACCTCTACGAAATAGAGGCCAGTCAGCTCTTGTGGAATCCCCACAAGAGAGTAACATACACAAAAAGAAGGAGGAGAGATTAGGACAATAGATATTAGATAAGAAACAAGGAGCATGCCACACCAAAGCACCCGCCTACCACCCACGAGGGGTATGTGTATACAGTAAAAGAAGGCAGTGCATGATGTCATGGCACATACGAACATACAAATACAAGTAGGCCTACCATACCATAAAAGAAGGCACTGCATAATGTCATGAAATACACAAGTACAGTTTTTACAAAAGCTATTTAGTTTTAGTAGAGGTTTTATGGTGCTCGCAACTGCATAAGGTCATATGAGCACCAGAAGATTAGAGGGTTTATAAGAGAGTAACAAACATAAAAAAGAAGAAGAGGAGATAAGGACGACAGATGTTTGATAGGAAAGAAGAAGCAAACCACACCAGAGCACCCGCCAACCACCCATTTACAAAAGCATTGCATATTGGTCGTGACATAATGTTATAACATACAAGTACAGTAAAAGAAGGCACTGCATAACGTTAGCGATGTTTCTGTAGGCAAATACAATTATTACCAAAGAGTCTACATAACAAGAGGGGCCACTCCTCTCTCTCTTTGAGCCAATTAAAAAAGTGTCCTCAAAATTTGGTGGCGCCCTCTTTGCAAATGCACACCCTTTGCGAACAGAGTTACCCTACTTGAGTTTAAAAAATCAAAGTGAAACTAGCAAGTTTTTGGATAAATTTCGGAAGAACACTTTTTTTTAATGGTTACACTGACAAAAAACCTCTTCCGGAGGAAGGGGTGATTGGTTTCTTCGTTTAATTTGACTTTAGAAAGAAAGGCGAGAAGTCATTACAATTTAAAAAACTAAAACTCCGCACTGAACGAACCCGAACTGCTGATGAACAGCAGTCGATCTGCGCACGCAAGGAGATGCTATTCCTATTCTTCTTCTGGAAAAACGCAAGAGTGCTTCAAAACAGACTGCAGCGCCATCTGAAGCAAAGAGCGGACTTCCGGCGGACACTTTTTTGGCCGAGTGGCCCATCTTGTAATTTACTATCTTTGTTATTACTTGAGTGGACAGGCCAGTAAGAAAAGATGGAACCTTCATCTGAAGGTAGAGATTTGGACAAGTTCAATCACTGCGGGGAAAGGCAGCATAAGCTCAGACAACGGACAAAATGTGAGACCAAATTCAGAAAACGCACCAATTGCGACAATAAATGCTTGGCTAAATGGGAACGATGACACTTTTGAGATATAAGAATTTAGCTTTTTCTGATTTTAATTAAGCTGATCACCAAACTTGTGATCTGCCCATTAGTCTTCTTATTTTAGAAAATGCATTTTGCTATATTTGAGCGAAAAAATGGTGAAACAGTAGGCCTATGGGTTTAAAGTCTCTATCAATACTATTAGGTAATTTAAGAAGCGGGATCTCCAAATTAAACGTCCATCTCTGAAAAGACTGAGCCAAATGGGAATATCATGTAAAGTGCCCTTTTTTTCCCATTGGACTGAGTTGTGGCTCGAGCGCTCAAACCCACAACCTCACGATTACGAGTCTGGTAGCCTAACCACTAGGCTACCGATGCTACTCTATTTTAGAGAAGATATTTTTGGTATTGGAAAAAGTTGTTGGTTTTTTTAATGTTTTAAAGGATGCTGAAATTTTCAAATTTGGCATTATTATGTCACATCTTGCCCTGAAATCTACAACAAGAACAAGAAAAATGAAAGCAAGCTGTGCTCACCATATTTGCTGCCCATAGTGTTGTCTACTATTGTTAACGCAGGTCCACCTCCTTGCGTCAGAGTCCAGTCAAAATCATCATGCTTAGTTGAACCGTATCCATTTACATTGAGCCATGAACACAATCCACGTTCAAAATTACAAGCTCCTGAGAAATAGAAACACATAACAAATTATATTTTATGCACTTTTGGACTTTGTTATTATAAAAAAATTAATATCAAAAGAAGTACTTACAGTATACCCTGTGCCAGAGGAAAATTTAGCCCAATACTCTAAGCCCTTATACTCTTTTGTCTTGGTAAGTAGGCTATTTTACGACACTTGCAACACAATAAGGTCATATAAGTGTCAAAGATTAGAGGTGTTACAAGAGAGTAACAAACATTAAAAAGAAGGCGAGATAAGGCCAACAGATGTTTGATGGAAAAGAAAGAGCAAGCCACACCAAAGAACCTGCCAACAACCCATAATCCCATAAATACGACAGGCTGTTGAAACAGTCGTGCCTGAACATGGTTATCATATTCACTGGTGGGAACACTAAATGGGCTAAAGTTAAAAATTGATTTTTTTTAAATGTAGAAACAACAGAGATAAAGAAAAGAAAGAGGAACTAACCATTGAGTGATGCTCACCTACAACCAATTCTGTTTAATCAAAAAGAATATCAAAATTTGGACAACGATTCAAAAACAAACCACAATCTTCTTGAAAAACCCACCTTAAAGAATAAATGTATATTGATTTTGGGTTTAAAATTCAATTTTTCATAGAGTAAAATGTAAAGGGAAGCCATTTTACGTCAAGTTCAGGACTGATCCAGGTCACCTCTTTGGTTCCAGAACATATTTATAAAGGATCTGCAGCCTGTTGGACATAATGTAGGCCTAAATACAGGTCACACTGCAGCTCTACAGCTCTGTCAATTGGGATATCTTAATTTCTCAGGGTATCCTTAGCTCCTTCAATCAATCTTTAGCATGGTCTACCTCTTCCTTTATAGCCTTACCACTTGGTGTTATAAGCTCTCGAGGCTACCTGGCTAGGTGACATTCATAACAGGTGGCCAAACCATTTTACTCTGTTTTTCTATGAAATGCAGGCAAAACTCAGTGCCAATTGTTACTCCTACTTCTCCATTTCTCTGCCTGCCTCTTCTTGTAATGTTAAGGGTTTTGCAAGGGTATTTAATCTTGCATTCAACTATTTTAATACTTTAAGGTAATAAACCCTCTATTCAAGATGGTAATTAACAAAAGAGTCTGCTAGTGACAGTTTAAAACATGTGATTTGATGGCTTCAAGGGAAAAGGAACGTCAAGAAAGAGATGTATCTATGGTGTTAAGAGACCACCCGAAGGAACTACATGACCATCAGAACAGAAACACACCTGGCCCACATCCAAAAACAAAATCTACCCTAGACACCTCATGGCTTAAGAGGACAGACAAAGTAAGTAAAATACAAAAATTGCCATACTGTAAGTCTGCGGAAAAACTTTCACGCTGATAACGTACCTCTAGTAGGACAGGATCCCGTATTAAGACTGATGTCGTCGATAGCGATGTCACCTTTGTAAGAACTACCAACAATGCCTACAAAGTCAAAATTGATAGTCTGACTTGCGTAGGAATAATGACGCAAAGGGACTTCAGCTCGCACCCACATGTTTCCTTGGTCACCATTCCGTTGGAACACTTGATAACGGTTTACACCATTTCGCTTGTATACCTGCACGTGCATTGTAACAAATGGCACAAATCAATTTTTAATCTCGTCTGTTTCAGGCAGCATTCAAATGTCATTATAAAAATCTTTTTTTCATTTTTAATGAAAAGGAATATTCATTTGTAAACTCCAAGACATACGCACACATGCACGCACACACACATACGTGCACACAATCACATGCACCTTCCTCCTCCTCTACCCTGTGGGTGACTATTATTTCAATAAGTTTAGAAAGAGATGATGATGAAAAAAAAAACATGCAAACGTGCAATCTCTTTCGGTTTCAAAAGAGGGAAAAAATAACTAATATGACAAGCAAATAATGCAATTAAATAATCTTTGCAAAGAAAGCGCGATCCATGAAAATGTGATATATTTTCTCAGACCAGTACAGAAACTTTTACAGCTTAGGTTAGTGGCTCCCAACCGGAGAGTGGTTTTTACAACAACACGATGCACAGAAATAACAGCCAATCAAAATGTTTCATGCTTCCTGAAAAATTGGGAGTTAAGTAGTTTTTGCTGACTGCATCAAACATTCAGTTTTCAATTCCGGCATTTTTTAGTTTTTTTACGGAGAGCTTGGCTTTGGGGTTACTTCGTTCGCTATTGAAATTTGACTATCATTCAAAATTACTGTAGTACAGTCATTTTTAAACATACACCAACCTGCAAAGTACCCATTGTTGATCCATACATGTGATAGTAAAAGCTAAGGCAGGACGTCGTTGACAATCTAATTTGTGGTGAGCTCAACACAGCTGTATCATTCGGTGACCTGTTGGATGCCTCAATGTACAAAAAGTGACCTGAACAGAAAGAGGTAAAAAAAATCAGATAAAAAGATAAATATGGGGCATTGTAGTGAAATCAGGTGTTCGTCAAAATAATCATATTGAAGAAACAGCCATTTTTTTCCTGCAGTTCGGCATTTTCTATTCAATTTTTGTTTTTTCGCTCAACACCTTTTATGTCCATATCAAAACACATCTCTAAACCACCACCCCCACCTCCCAAATTAAAAGACAATTTAGATAATTCAGGAGTTTAGGATGCTGGCTACCTAAGCCCTGTCTGGCAGGGCCAGCACCGGCTGAGAAAGACAGATACATTCCAGCTGACACACAGTGATATTCAATTTTTAAAATCATCCCCCAACACTAAAAACAAACTTCTTATGTCCTTTGCATGCGGAGATGAAAAGCTTAACCATTACATCACTGGCGTGGGTGGGCATTACACTTTTTTAATACATTATAGACGTTACCTGAGTATGTGCCGTATGTGTGATCTTGGTTTGGGCCTGTACCGTAACTCCCAGTTCCGCCATTTGATCGAGTCCAGTCAAAGTCATCAGTCGTACTCTGATTAAATCCACAGGTCCCGAGTTCAAAGTCACAACCACTGGTTAATGACACTGATGGAAAAATTTGAAAATGTATCTTTGTTAACAAAATCAACACCAAATCCTTTGCTATAAAAGGCTACTTCAGTGCTAAAATGTAATGTTTCAACAAAGTAAATTTGTAAAAAAATACTCAAAAGGGCTCTTTACTTCCTGCTTCATCTCTACGGTCCTGTACAACCAAGAAAAATTTCCCCCTGGGATAATAAAGTATTATCTTATCTTATTTTATCTCTTACAGTGTGACAGAAACCCTTCTTTTACCAAAAAAGTTTTTTTTAAACCTATAAAAGTAACAATTATAGTTCATTTACTTATCAATGCATGTTGATATCACTTTCATTTTATCCTGAGGCTTGATGTTAACAACATGATATTGTAATAAACAACATCATTTTTTTTTAATGAAGACTTTTGACTCTTTCACTACCGCGAGTCGAGTTTCATGGCTCGTGTTACTCCCAACAACTCGCCACTTCCTCTTTCAAAACCACACCCACTTTAGTAATAATCGAAACTGAAATCTCAAGCTGAGGAATGATCGTTTTTAGAAACATGTTGAGATAGGTTACAGTTTAAACAAGTTTATTGCCATTCTCAAGTATTCCCTTACGAGGGCCAAATTATGAAAAATCCAAGGTAATTTCGTCTTATAACTTTAATAAATATCTCAAGTCACTGATTGAAAAGTCATAAAATGTACCTTTTATTGTAAAGATAAAAATTTGACTTTACTCTACAATCCAATCAAGACAAGAAATTCTGACAGCAGGAAAATCAAAATATCGCTTTACTGTTAGAAGATATGGTGACAAAACTCCTACTTCAAAAGTTAAAGGCCTTCATGCTTAAATAGCTGAAAGTATAATGAACATATTGAAAATTAAAAGAAATGCAAAGGCATATATTTCTATATGGAAATCAATATCTAATGTAAAACAAAAGAAGCAATTATCACCACCTTTCAAGACATATCACAGTGCAAACAACTCTTTTTTGTTGTTGTTGCATTTCTTAGCTCAAAGCTGAAAAATTCCAATTTCTAAAGATTTACTGAATTTTGTTCTCCCTTTATGGAGAGCCTTAACGTTTAAGTTTCAATCTTTACAAGTACTTTTTCCCCACCCTGCACACCTACCTCAAAATCTTGTTAAATTAACCCATCAGATAAAAAGCGCTGTACTTTTTTATTTTTATTTTTTTTGAGTTTGTTTTTATTTTTAAGTATTCCCATAAATGGACCAATATAACATGAAAAACCAAAGCAATTTCAACCTGTAATTTATCTAATATCTTAAGTCGCTGCTTGGGAAGCCACAAAATATAATGTTTTACTGCACTGTAATTTTTAGAAAAAAACTATTGAAGGGCTTAAGGTTCCACCAGAGGTGAAGAGGAGAATCCAATTTGATTCTTTATGAAGAGCAATACTCACAGTCTGGTTCAGAACATGGCAGTTTTGAAAAACTAATGTCATCAATGTCAACAGAGCCTTGGTAAGTAGTTCCAAATTGTCCGACAATCATGAACTGTGAATTTAAAAAAAGAAAGGATGATTAAGCAAGCTATGTTCAAGGCTTTATTTGGTCGCGAAATGTTGGTAGAAGAAAAAAAAAAGAATGTTCTGCTATATCTAGAATGTTTTATCAAAAGGGAGATTCCAAACAAAGGAACCATTTGGTAAGAAAAAAAATGCTGCAGAGGACGTGTAATAATTGGTTTTAAACAGACTAACCTATTTACTCCCCACCCTTTTCATAAGGGTTTTGTTACCCAAAATTCACGTCTTACTAAAAAACAGACAGACAGACAGACAGACAGACAGACAGACAGACAAATAGGTAGATGGACAGACGGACGGACGGACCGACAAAAAGACGAACAGGGGGACAGACAGACAGATGGATAGACAGGAAAACTAATGGACAGATAGACACACAAATAATATAAGATGAGACAAGGGCTCCAATCTGAGATTTTTGTTTTGCTCTCTCCTCCCTTTCCAAATCTTCAATGAAGAAAAAAAATCCTACAAATAATGTACAGCTTCTGCAATACAAAATAAAATGACAGGGATGATGGAGAGAGAGAGAGAGAGAGAGAGAGAG